>NW_018743123.1:0-50910 GCF_001683475.1 Chenopodium quinoa
TTCATTTAAATTAAAAAGCTTTTTTTGAATGTGTCACTTTCATTTGATTTTAAAAGGCATTGTTTGAATGTGTTTGACTTTCATTGATTCAATTAGCTTTGTTTGAATTGTTTGACTTTCATTTGATTCAATTAGCTTCGTAGAATGTATTTGACTTCATTTGATTCAAATAGTTTTGTTTGAGTGTGTTTGACTTTCATTGATTCAATTAGCTTCGTAGAATGTATTTGACTTTTGTTTGATTCAAATAGCGTTGTTGAATGTGTTTAACTTTCATTTGATTCAATTAGCTTTGTAGAATGTATTAACTTTCATTTGATGAATTTGAATTTGATTCATTAGTTTTGTTTGAATGTGTTTGACTTTCATTGATTCAATTAGCTTTCGTAGAATGTATTTGACTTTCGTTTGATTCAAATAGCGTTTGTTTGAATGTGTTTAACTTTCATTGATTCAATTAGCTTTGTAGAATGCATTTCACTTCCATTTGATTTAAATAACTTTGTTTGAATGTGTTTGACTTTCATTTGATACAATTAGCTTTCTAGAACGTATTTGACTTTCATTTGATTCAAATAGCTTTGTAGGAATGTGATTGACTTTCATTTAATTCAATCAGCTTTGTAGAATGTATTGACTTCCATTTGATTTGAATAGCTTTGTTTGAATGTGTTTGACTTTCATTTGATCCAATTAGCTTTGTAGAATGTATTTTTACTTTCATTTGATTCAAATAGCTTTGCTTGAATGTGTTTGACTTTTTGATTTAATTTGCTTTGTAGAATGCATTTCACTTTCATTTTATTTATATAGCTTTGTTTGAATGTGTTTGATTTTAATTTAAATTAAAAAGCTTTTTTTGAATGTGTTTGACTTTCATTTGATTCAATTAGCTTTGTAGAATGTATTTTACTTTAATTTGATTTAATTAGCTTTGTTTCAATGTATTTGATTCTCATTTGATTCAAATAGCTTTGTTTGAATGTTTTAACTTTCATTGATTCCATTAGCTTTGATTCATTTGATTTTTGTTTGAATTTTGACTTTCATTTGATTCAATTAGCTTTGTTTGAATGTATTTGACTTCATTTGATTCGAAAGCTTTGTTTGAATGTGTTTGACTTTCATTTGATTCAATTAGCTTTGTAGAATGCATTTCACTTCCATTTGATTTAAATAACTTTGTTTGAATGTTGTTTGACTTTCATTTGATACAATTAGCTTTGTAGAACGTATTTGACTTTCATTTGATTCAATAGCACTTTCATTTTAATTCAATCAGCTTTGTAGATGTATTTGACTTCCATTTGATTTAATAGCTTTGTTTGAATGTGTTTGACTTTCATTTGATCAATTAGCTTTGTAGAATTTATTTTATTCATTTGATTCAAATAGCTTTGTTTGAATGTGTTTGACTTTCATTTGATTTAATTTGCTTTGTAGATTGCATTTCACTTTCATTTTTTTATATAGCTTTGTTTGAATGTGTTTGATTTAATTTAAATTAAAAAGCTTTTTTTGAATGTGTTTGATTTTCATTTGATTTAAAAGGCTTTGTTAAATGTGTTTGACTTTTAATTTGATTCAATTAGCTTTGTAGAATGTATTTTACTTTTATTTGATTCAATTAGCTTTGTGTGAATGCATTTGACTATCATTTGATTCAATTAGCTTTGTTTAAATGTGTTTGACTTTTAATTTGATTCAATTAGCTTTGTAGAATGTATTTTATTTTAATTTGATTTAATTAGCTTTGTGAATGCATTTGACTCTCATTTGATTCAATTAGCTTTGTTTGAATGTGTTTGACTTTCATTTGATTCAATTAGCTTTGTAGAATGTATTTTGCTTTAATTTGATTTAATTAGCTTTGTGTGAATGCATTTGACTCTCATTTGATTCAATTAGCTTTGTTTGAATGTGTTTTGACTTTCATTTGATTCAATTAGCTTTGTAAAATGTATTTTACTTTAATTTGATTTAATTAGCTTTGTTTGAATGTATTTGACTCTCATTTGATTCAAATAGCTTTGTTTGAATGTATTTGACTTTCATTTTGATTAGAAAGATTTGTTTGAAGGTGTTTGACTTTCATTTGATTTAAAAGGCATTGTTTTGAATGTGTTTGACTTTCATTTGATTCATTTAGCTTTGTTTGAATGTGTTTGACTTTCATTGATTCAATTAACTTCGTAGAATGTATTTGACTTTCATTTGATTCAAATAGCTTTGTTTGAATGTGTTTGACTTTCATTTGATTCAATTTGCTTTGTAGAATGTATTTGACTTTCATTTGATTCAAATAGCTTTGTTGAATGTGTTTGACTTTCTTTGATTCAATTTGCTTTGTAGAATGCAATTTTACTTTCATTTGATTTATATACCTTTGTTTGAATGTGTTTGACTTTCATTTAAATTAAAAAGCTTTTTTTGAATGTGTTTCACTTTCATTTGATTTAAAAGGCATTGTTTGAATGTGTTTGACTTTCATTTGATTCATTTAGTTTGTTTGAATGTGTTTGACTATCATTGATTCAATTAGCTTCGTAGAATGTATTTTACTTTCGTTTGATTCAAATAGCGTTGTTTGAATGTGTTTAACTTTCATTTGATTCAATTAGCTTTGTAGAATGCATTTCACTTCCATTTGATTTAAATAACTTTGTTTGAATGTGTTTGACTTTCATTTGATACAATTAGCTTTGTAGAACGTATTTGACTTTCATTTGATTCAAAATAGCTTTGTAGGAATGTGATTGACTTTCATTTAAAATCAATTAGCTTTGTAGAATGTATTTGACTTCCATTTATTTTAAATAGCTTTGTTTGAATGTGTTTTGACTTTCATTTGATCCAATTAGCTTTGTAGAATTTATTTTACTTTCATTTGATTCAAATAGCTTTGTTTGAATGTGTTTGACTTTCATTTGATTTAATTTGCTTTGTAGAATGCATTTCACTTTCATTTGATTTATATAGCTTTGTTTGAATTTGTATGATTTTTAATTCAAATTAAAAAAGCTTTTTTTGAATGTGTTTGATTTTCATTTGATTTAAAAGGCTTTGTTTAAATGTGTTTGACTTTTAATTTGATTCAATTAGCTTTGTAGAATGTATTTTACTTTTATTTGATTCAATTAGCTTTGTGTGAATGCATTTGACTCTCATTTGATTCAATTAGCTTTGTTTAAATGTGTTTGACTTTTAATTTGATTCAATTAGCTTTGTAGAATGTATTTTACTTTAATTTGATTTAATTAGCTTTGTGTGAATGCATTTGACTCTCATTTGATTCAATTAGCTTTGTTTGAAATGTGTTTGACTTTCATTTGATTCAATTAGCTTTGTAGAATGTATTTTACTTTAATTTGATTTAATTAGCTTTGTGTGAATGCATTTGACTCTCATTTGATTCAATTAGCTTTGTTTGAATGTGTTTGACTTCATTTGATTCAATTAGCTTTGTAGAATGTATATTACTTTAATTTGATTTAATTAGCTTTGTTTGAATGTATTTGATTCTCATTTGATTCAAATAGCTTTGTTTGAATGTTTTGACTTTCATTGATTCCATTAGCTTTGTAGAATGTATTTGACTTTCATTTGATTCAAATAGCGTTGTTTGAATGTGTTTAACTTTCATTTGATTCAATTTGCTTTGTAGAATGCATTTCACTTCCATTTGATTTAAATAACTTTGTTTGAATGTGTTTGACTTTCATTTGATTCAATTAGCTTTGTAGAACGTATTTGACTTTCATTTGATTCAAATAGCTTTGTAGGAATGTGATTGACTTTCATTTAATTCAATCAGCTTTGTAGAATGTATTTGACTTCCATTTGATTTAAATAGCTTTGTTTGAATGTGTTTGACTTTTCATTTGACCCAATTAGCTTTGTAGAATTTATTTTACTTTCATTTGATTCAAATAGCTTTGTTTGAATGTGTTTGACTTTCATTTGATTTAATTTGCTTTGTAGAATGCATTTCACTTTCATTTGATTTATATAGCTTTGTTTGAATGTGTTTGATTTTAATTTTAATTAAAAAGCTTTTTTTGAATATGTTTGATTTTCATTTGATTTAAAAGGCTTTGTTTAAATGTGTTTGACTTTTAATTTGATTCAATTAGCTTTGTAGAATGTATTTTACTTTTATTTGATTCAATTAGCTTTGTGTGAATGCATTTGACTCTCATTTGATTCAATTAGCTTTGTTTAAATGTGTTTGACTTTTAATTTGATTCAATTAGCTTTGTAGAATGTATTTTACTTTAATTTGATTTAATTAAGCTTTGTGTGAATGCATTTGACTCTCATTTGATTCAATTAGCTTTGTTTGAATGTGTTTGACTTTCATTTGATTTAATTAGCTTTGTAGAATGTATATTACTTTAATTTGATTTAATTAGCTTTGTTTGAATGTATTTGATTCTCATTTGATTCAAATAGCTTTGTTTGAATGTTTTGACTTTCATTGATTCCATTAGCTTTGTAGAATGTATTTGACTTTCATTTGATTCAAATAGCTTTGTTTGAATGTGTTTTGACTTTCATTTGATTCAATTAGCTTTGTAGAATGTATTTGACTTTCATTTGATTCGAAAGCTTTGTTTGAATGTGTTTGACTTTCATTTAATTCAATTAGCTTTGTAGAATGCATTTCACTTCCATTTGATTTAAATAACTTTGTTTGAATGTGTTTGACTTTCATTTGATACAATTAGCTTTGTAGAACGTATTTGACTTTCATTTGATTCAAATAGCTTTGTAGGAATGTGATTGACTTTCATTTAATTCAATCCGCTTTGTAGAATGTCTTTGACTTCCATTTGATTTAAATAGCTTTGTTTGAATGTGTTTGACTTTCATTTGATCCAATTAGCTTTGTAGAATTTATTTTACTTTCATTTGATTCAAATAGCTTTGTTTGAATGTGTTTGACTTTCATTTGATTTAATTTGCTTTGTAGAATGCATTTCACTTTCATTTGATTTATATAGCTTTGTTTGAATGTGTTTGATTTTAATTTAAATTAAAAAGCTTTTTTTGAATGTGTTTGATTTTCATTTGATTTAAAAGGCTTTGTTTAAATGTGTTTGACTTTTAATTTGATTCAATTAGCTTTGTAGAATGTATTTTACTTTTATTGATTCAATTAGCTTTGTGTGAATGCATTTGACTCTCATTTGATTCAATTAGCTTTGTTTAAATGTGTTTGACTTTTAATTTGATTCAATTAGCTTTTGTAGAATGTATTTTTACTTTAATTTGATTTAATTAGCTTTGTGCGAATGCATTTGACTCTCATTTGATTCAATTAGCTTTGTTTGAATGTGTTTTGACTTTCATTTGATTCAATTAGCTTTGTAGAATGTATTTTACTTTAATTTGATTTAATTAGCTTTTGTGTGAATGCATTTGACTCTCATTTGATTCAATTAGCTTTGTTTGAATGTGTTTGACTTTCATTTGATTCAATTAACTTTGTAGAATGTATTTTACTTTAATTTGATTTAATTAGCTTTGTAAGAATGTATTTGACTCTCATTTGATTCAAATAGCTTTGTTTGAATGTATTTGACTTTCATTTGATTCGAAAGATTTGTTTGAAGGTGTTTGACTTTCATTTGATTTAAAAGGCATTGTTTGAATGTGTTTGACTTTCATTTGATTCATTTAGCTTTTGTTTGAATGTGTTTGACTTTCATTTATTCAATTAGCTTCGTAGAATGTATTTGACTTTCATTTGATTCAAGTAGCTTTGTTTGAATGTGTTTGACTTTCATTTGATTCAATTTGCTTTGTAGAATGTATTTGACTTTCATTTGATTCAAATAGCTTTGTTTGAATGTGTTTGACTTTCTTTTGATTCAATTTGCTTTGTAGAATGCATTTCACTTTCATTTGATTTATATACCTTTGTTTGAATGTGTTTGACTTTCATTTAAATTAAAAAGCTTTTTTTGAATGTGTTTCACTTTCATTTGATTTAAAAGGCATTGTATGAATGTGTTTGACTTTCATTTGATTCATTTAGTTTTGTTTGAATGTGTTTGACTTTCATTGATTCAATTAGCTTCGTAGAATGTATTTTACTTTCGTTTGATTCAAATAGCGTTGTTTGAATGTGTTTAACTTTCATTTGATTCAATTAGCTTTGTAGAATGCATTTCACTTCCATTTGATTTAAATAACTTTGTTTGAATGTGTTTGACTTTCATTTGATACAATTAGCTTTGTAGAACGTATTTGACTTTCATTTGATTCAAATAGCTTTGTAGGAATGTGATTGACTTTCATTTAATTCAATCAGCTTTGTAGAATGTATTTGACTTCCATTTGATTTAAATAGCTTTGTTTGAATGTGTTTGACTTTCATTTGATCCAATTAGCTTTGTAGAATTTATTTTACTTTCATTTGATTCAAATAGCTTTGTTTGAATGTGTTTGACTTTCATTTGATTTAATTTGCTTTGTAGAATGCATTTCACTTTCATTTGATTTATATAGCTTTGTTTGAATGTGTTTGATTTTAATTTAAATTAAAAAGCTTTTTTTGAATGTGTTTGATTTTCATTTGATTTAAAAGGCTTTGTTTAAATGTGTTTGACTTTTAATTTGATTCAATTAGCTTTGTAGAATGTATTTTACTTTTATTTGATTCAATTAGCTTTGTGTGAATGCATTTGACTCTCATTTGATTCAATTAGCTTTGTTTAAATGTGTTTGACTTTTAATTTGATTCAATTAGCTTTGTAGAATGTATTTTACTTTAATTTGATTTAATTAGCTTTGTGTGAATGCATTTGACTCTCATTTGATTCAATTAGCTTTGTTTGAATGTGTTTGACTTTCATTTGATTCAATTAGCTTTGTAGAATGTATTTTACTTTAATTTGATTTAATTAGCTTTGTGTGAATGCATTTGACTCTCATTTGATTCAATTAGCTTTGTTTGAATGTGTTTGACTTTCATTTGATTCAATTAGCTTTTGTAGAATGTATATTACTTTAATTTGATTTAATTAGCTTTGTTTGAATGTATTTGATTCTCATTTGATTCAAATAGCTTTGTTTGAATGTTTTGACTTTCATTGATTCCATCAGCTTTTTTAGAATGTATTTGACTTTCATTTGATTCAAATAGCGTTGTTTGAATGTGTTTAACTTTCATTTGATTCAATTTGCTTTGTAGAATGCATTTCACTTCCATTTGATTTAAATAACTTTGTTTGAATGTGTTTGACTTTCATTTGATTCAATTAGCTTTGTAGAACGTATTTGACTTTCATTTGATTCAAATAGCTTTGTAGGAATGTGATTGACTTTCATTTAATTCAATCAGCTTTGTAGAATGTATTTGACTTCCATTTGATTTAAATAGCTTTGTTTGAATGTGTTTGACTTTCATTTGACCCAATTAGCTTTGTAGAATTTATTTTACTTTCATTTGATTCAAATAGCTTTGTTTGAATGTGTTTGACTTTCATTTGATTTAATTTGCTTTGTAGAATGCATTTCACTTTCATTTGATTTATATAGCTTTGTTTGAATGTGTTTGATTTTAATTTAAATTAAAAAGCTTTTTTTGAATGTGTTTGATTTTCATTTGATTTAAAAGGCTTTGTTTAAATGTGTTTGACTTTTAATTTGATTCAATTAGCTTTGTAGAATGTATTTTTACTTTTATTTGATTCAATTAGCTTTGTGTGAATGCATTTGACTCTCATTTGATTCAATTAGCTTTGTTTAAATGTGTTTGACTTTTAATTTGATTCAATTAGCTTTGTAGAATGTATTTTACTTTAATTTGATTTAATTAGCTTTGTGTGAATGCATTTGACTCTCATTTGATTCAATTAGCTTTGTGTGAATGCATTTGACTCTCATTTGATTCAATTAGCTTTGTTTGAATGTGTTTGACTTTCATTTGATTTATTTAGCTTTGTAGAATGTATATTACTTTAATTTGATTTAATTAGCTTTGTTTGAATGTATTTGATTCTCATTTGATTCAAATAGCTTTGTTTGAATGTTTTGACTTTCATTGATTCCATTAGCTTTGTAGAATGTATTTGACTTTCATTTGATTCAAATAGCTTTGTTTGAATGTGTTTGACTTTCATTTGATTCAATTAGCTTTGTAGAATGTATTTGACTTTCATTTGATTCGAAAGCTTTGTTTGAATGTGTTTGACTTTCATTTGATTCAATTAGCTTTGTAGAATGCATTTCACTTCCATTTGATTTAAATAACTTTGTTTGAATGTGTTTGACTTTCATTTGATACAATTAGCTTTGTAGAACGTATTTGACTTTCATTTGATTCAAATAGCTTTGTAGGAATGTGATTGACTTTCATTTAATTCAATCAGCTTTGTAGAATGTATTTGACTTCCATTTGATTTAAATAGCTTTGTTTGAATGTGTTTGACTTTCATTTGACCCAATTAGCTTTGTAGAATTTATTTTACTTTCATTTGATTCAAATAGCTTTGTTTGAATGTGTTTGACTTTCATTTGATTTTAATTTGCTTTGTAGAATGCATTTCACTTTCATTTGATTTATATAGCTTTGTTTGAATGTGTTTGATTTTTAATTTAAATTAAAAAGCTTTTTTTGAATGTGTTTGATTTTCATTTGATTTAAAAGGCTTTGTTTAAATGTGTTTGACTTTTAATTTGATTCAATTAGCTTTGTAGAATGTATTTTACTTTTATTTGATTCAATTAGCTTTGTGTGAATGCATTTGACTCTCATTTGATTCAATTAGCTTTGTTTAAATGTGTTTGACTTTTAATTTGATTCAATTAGCTTTGTAGAATGTATTTTACTTTAATTTGATTTAATTAGCTTTGTGTGAATGCATTTGACTCTCATTTGATTCAATTAGCTTTGTGTGAATGCATTTGACTCTCATTTGATTCAATTAGCTTTGTTTGAATGTGTTTGACTTTCATTTGATTTAATTAGCTTTGTAGAATGTATATTACTTTAATTTGATTTAATTAGCTTTGTTTGAATGTATTTGATTCTCATTTGATTCAAATAGCTTTGTTTGAATGTTTTGACTTTCATTGATTCCATTAGCTTTGTAGAATGTATTTGACTTTCATTTGATTCAAATAGCTTTGTTTGAATGTGTTTGACTTTCATTTGATTCAATTAGCTTTGTAGAATGTATTTGACTTTCATTTGATTCGAAAGCTTTGTTTGAATGTGTTTGACTTTCATTTGATTCAATTAGCTTTGTAGAATGCATTTCACTTCCATTTGATTTAAATAACTTTGTTTGAATGTGTTTGACTTTCATTTGATACAATTAGCTTTGTAGAACGTATTTGACTTTCATTTGATTCAAATAGCTTTGTAGGAATGTGATTGACTTTCATTTAATTCAATCAGCTTTGTAGAATGTCTTTGACTTCCATTTGATTTAAATAGCTTTGTTTGAATGTGTTTGACTTTCATTTGATCCAATTAGCTTTGTAAAATTTATTTTACTTTCATTTGATTCAAATAGCTTTGTTTGAATGTGTTTGACTTTCATTTGATTTAATTTGCTTTGTAGAATGCATTTCACTTTCATTTGATTTATATAGCTTTGTTTGAATGTGTTTGATTTTAATTTAAATTAAAAAGCTTTTTTTTGAATGTGTTTGATTTTCATTTGATTTACAAGGCTTTGTTTAAATGTGTTTGACTTTTAATTTGATTCAATTAGCTTTGTAGAATGTATTTTACTTTTATTGATTCAATTAGCTTTGTGTGAATGCATTTGATTCTCATTTGATTCAATTAGCTTGGTTTAAATGTGTTTGACTTTTAATTTGATTCAATTAGCTTTGTAGAATGTATTTTACTTTAATTTGATTTAATTAGCTTTGTGCGAATGCATTTGACTCTCATTTGATTCAATTAGCTTTGTTTAAATGTGTTTGACTTTCATTTGATTCAATTAGCTTTGTAGAATGTATTTTACTTTAATTTGATTTAATTAGCTTTGTGTGAATGCATTTGACTCTCATTTGATTCAATTAGCTTTGTTTTGAATGTGTTTTGACTTTCATTTGATTCAATTAACTTTGTAGAATGTATTTTACTTTTATTTGATTTAATTAGCTTTGTAAGAATGTATTTGACTCTCATTTGATTCAAATAGCTTTGTTTGAATGTATTTGACTTTCATTTGATTCGAAAGATTTGTTTAAAGGTGTTTGACTTTCATTTGATTTAAAAGGCATTGTTTGAATGTGTTTGACTTTCATTTGATTCATTTAGCTTTGTTTGAATGTGTTTGACTTTCATTGATTCAATTAGCTTCGTAGAATGTATTTGACTTTCATTTGATTCAAGTAGCTTTGTTTGAATGTGTTTGACTTTCATTTGATTCAATTTGCTTTGTAGAATGTATTTGACTTTCATTTGATTCAAATAGCTTTGTTTGAATGTGTTTGACTTTCTTTTGATTCAATTTGCTTTGTAGAATGCATTTCACTTTCATTTGATTTATATACCTTTGTTTGAATGTGTTTGACTTTCATTTAAATTAAAAAGCTTTTTTTGAATGTGTTTCACTTTCATTTGATTTAAAAGGCATTGTTTAAATGTGTTTGACTTTCATTTGATTCATTTAGTTTTGTTTGAATGTGTTTGACTTTCATTGATTCAATTAGCTTCGTAGAATGTATTTTACTTTTCGTTTGATTCAAATAGCGTTGTTTGAATGTGTTTAACTTTCATTTAATTCAATTAGCTTTGTAGAATGCATTTCACTTTCATTTGATTTAAATAACTTTGTTTGAATGTGTTTGACTTTCATTTGATACAATTAGCTTTGTAGAACGTATTTGACTTTCATTTGATTCAAATAGCTTTGTAGGAATGTGATTGACTTTCATTTAATTCAATCAGCTTTGTAGAATGTATTTGACTTCCATTTGATTTAAATAGCTTTGTTTGAATGTGTTTGACTTTCATTTGATCCAATTAGCTTTGTAGAATTTATTTTACTTTCATTTGATTCAAATAGCTTTGTTTGAATGTGTTTGACTTTCATTTGATTTAATTTGCTTTGTAGAATGCATTTCACTTTCATTTGATTTATATAGCTTTGTTTGAATGTGTTTGATTTTAATTTAAATTAAAAAGCTTTTTTTGAATGTGTTTGATTTTCATTTGATTTAAAAGGCTTTGTTTAAATGTGTTTGACTTTTAATTTGATTCAATTAGCTTTGTAGAATGTATTTTACTTTTATTTGATTCAATTAGCTTTGTGTGAATGCATTTGACTCTCATTTGATTCAATTAGCTTTGTTTAAATGTGTTTGACTTTTAATTTGATTCAATTAGCTTTGTAGAATGTATTTTACTTTAATTTGATTTAATTAGCTTTGTGTGAATGCATTTGACTCTCATTTGATTCAATTAGCTTTGTTTGAATGTGTTTGACTTTCATTTGATTCAATTAGCTTTGTAGAATGTATTTTACTTTAATTTGATTTAATTAGCTTTGTGTGAATGCATTTGACTCTCATTTGATTCAATTAGCTTTGTTTGAATGTGTTTGACTTTCATTTGATTCAATTAGCTTTGTAGAATGTATATTACTTTAATTTGATTTAATAAGCTTTGTTTGAATGTATTTGATTCTCATTTGATTCAAATAGCTTTGTTTGAATGTTTTGACTTTCATTGATTCCATTAGCTTTGTAGAATGTATTTGACTTTCATTTGATTCAAATAGCGTTGTTTGAATGTGTTTAACTTTCATTTGATTCAATTTGCTTTGTAGAATGCATTTCACTTCCATTTGATTTAAATAACTTTGTTTGAATGTGTTTGACTTTCATTTGATTCAATTAGCTTTGTAGAACGTATTTGACTTTCATTTGATTCAAATAGCTTTGTAGGAATGTGATTGACTTTCATTTAATTCAAATCAGCTTTGTAGAATGTATTTGACTTCCATTTGATTTAAATAGCTTTGTTTGAATGTGTTTGACTTTCATTTGACCCAATTAGCTTTGTAGAATTTATTTTACTTTCATTTGATTCAAATAGCTTTGTTTGAATGTGTTTGACTTTCATTTGATTTAATTTGCTTTGTAGAATGCATTTCACTTTCATTTGATTTATATAGCTTTGTTTGAATGTGTTTGATTTTAATTTAAATTAAAAAGCTTTTTTTGAATGTGTTTGATTTTCATTTGATTTAAAAGGCTTTGTTTAAATGTGTTTGACTTTTAATTTGATTCAATTAGCTTTGTAGAATGTATTTTACTTTAATTTGATTTAATTAGCTTTGTGTGAATGCATTTGACTCTCATTTGATTCAATTAGCTTTGTTTGAATGTGTTTGACTTTCATTTGATTCAATTAGCTTTGTAGAATGTATTTTACTTTAATTTGATTTAATTAGCTTTGTGTGAATGCATTTGACTCTCATTTGATTCAATTAGCTTTGTTTGAATGTGTTTGACTTTCATTTGATTTAATTAGCTTTGTTGAATGTATATTACTTTAATTTGATTTAATTAGCTTTGTTTGAATGTATTTGATTCTCATTTGATTCAAATAGCTTTGTTTGAATGTTTTGACTTTCATTGATTCCATTAGCTTTGTAGAATGTATTTGACTTTCATTTGATTCAAATAGCTTTGTTTGAATGTGTTTGACTTTTCATTTGATTCAATTAGCTTTGTAGATTGTATTTGACTTTCATTTGATTCGAAAGCTTTGTTTGAATGTGTTTGACTTTCATTTGATTCAATTAGCTTTGTAGAATGCATTTCACTTCCATTTGATTTAAATAACTTTGTTTGAATGTGTTTGACTTTCATTTGATACAATTAGCTTTGTAGAACGTATTTGACTTTTCATTTGATTCAAATAGCTTTGTAGGAATGTGATTGACTTTCATTTAATTCAATCAGCTTTGTAGAATTGTATTTGACTTCCATTTGATTTAAATAGCTTTGTTTGAATGTGTTTGACTTTCATTTGATCCAATTAGGTTTGTAGAATTTATTTTACTTTCATTTGATTCAAATAGCTTTGTTTGAATGTGTTTGACTTTCATTTGATTTAATTTGCTTTGTAGAATGCATTTCACTTTCATTTGATTTATATAGCTTTGTTTGAATGTGTTTGATTTTAATTTAAATTAAAAAGCTTTTTTTGAAAGTGTTTGATTTTCATTTGATTTAAAAGGCTTTGTTTAAATGTGTTTGACTTTTAATTTGATTCAATTAGCTTTGTAGAATGTATTTTACTTTTATTTGATTCAATTAGCTTTGTGTGAATGCATTTGACTCTCATTTGATTCAATTAGCTTTGTTTAAATGTGTTTGACTTTTTAATTTGATTCAATTAGCTTTGTAGAACTGTATTTTACTTTAATTTGATTTAATTAGCTTTGTGTGAATGCATTTGACTCTCATTTGATTCAATTAGCTTTGTTTGAATGTGTTTGACTTTCATTTGATTCAATTAGCTTTGTAGAATGTATTTTACTTTAATTTGATTTAATTAGCTTTGTTTGAATGCATTTGACTCTCATTTGATTCAATTAGCTTTGTTTGAATGTGTTTGACTTTCATTTGATTCAATTAGCTTTGTAGAATGTATTTTACTTTAATTTGATTTAATTAGCTTTGTTTGAATGTATTTGACTCTCATTTGATTCAAATAGCTTTGTTTGAATGTATTTGACTTTCATTTGATTCGAAAGATTTGTTTGAAGGTGTTTGACTTTCATTTGATTTAAAAGGCATTGTTTGAATGTGTTTGACTTTCATTTGATTCATTTAGCTTTGTTTGAATGTGTTTGACTTTCATTGATTCAATTAGCTTCGTAGAATGTATTTGACTTTCATTTGATTCAAATAGCTTTGTTTGAATGTGTTTGACTTTCATTTGATTCAATTTGCTTTGTAGAATGTATTTGACTTTCATTTGATTCAAATAGCTTTGTTTGAATGTGTTTGACTTTCTTTTGATTCAATTTGCTTTGTAGAATGCATTTAACTTTCATTTGATTTATATACCTTTGTTTGAATGTGTTTGACTTTCATTTAAACTAAAAAGCTTTTTTTGAATGTGTTTCACTTTCATTTGATTTAAAAGGCATTGTTTGAATGTGTTTGACTTTCATTTGATTCATTTAGTTTTGTTTGAATGTGTTTGACTTTCATTGATTCAATTAGTTTCGTAGAATGTATTTTACTTTCGTTTGATTCAAATAGCGTTGTTTGAATGTGTTTAACTTTCATTTGATTCAATTAGCTTTGTAGAATGCATTTCACTTCCATTTGATTTAAATAACTTTGTTTGAATGTGTTTGACTTTCATTTGATACAATTAGCTTTGTAGAACGTATTTGACTTTCATTTGATTCAAATAGCTTTGTAGGAATGTGATTGACTTTCATTTAATTCAATCAGCTTTGTAGAATGTATTTGACTTCCATTTGATTTAAATAGCTTTGTTTGAATGTGTTTGACTTTCATTTGATCCAATTAGCTTTGTAGAATTTATTTTACTTTCATTTGATTCAAATAGCTTTGTTTGAATGTGTTTGACTTTCATTTGATTTAATTTGCTTTGTAGAATGCATTTCACTTTCATTTGATTTATATAGCTTTGTTTTGAATGTGTTTGATTTTAATTTAAATTAAAAAGCTTTTTTTGAATGTGTTTTGATTTTCATTTGATTTAAAAGGATTTGTTTAAATGTGTTTGACTTTTAATTTGATTCAATTAGCTTTGTAGAATGTATTTTACTTTTATTTGATTCAATTAGCTTTTTGTGAATGCATTTGACTCTCATTTGATTCAATTAGCTTTGTTTAAATGTGTTTGACTTTTTAATTTGATTCAATTAGCTTTGTAGAATGTATTTTACTTTAATTTGATTTAATTAGCTTTGTGTGAATGCATTTGACTCTCATTTGATTCAATTAGCTTTGTTTGAATGTGTTTGACTTTCATTTGATTCAATTAGCTTTGTAGAATGTATTTTACTTTAATTTGATTTAATTAGCTTTGTGTGAATGCATTTGACTCTCATTTGTTTTGATTTCATTTGATTCAATTAGCTTTGTAGAATGTATTTGACTTTCATTTGATTCAAATAGCTTTGTTTGAATGTGTTTGACTTTCTTTTGATTCAATTTGCTTTGTAGAATGCATTTAACTTTCATTTGATTTATATACCTTTGTTTGAATGTGTTTGACTTTCATTTAAACTAAAAAGCTTTTTTTGAATGTGTTTCACTTTCATTTGATTTAAAAGGCATTGTTTGAATGTGTTTGACTTTTCATTTGATTCATTTAGTTTTGTTTGAATGTGTTTGACTTTCATTGATTCAATTAGTTTCGTAGAATGTATTTTACTTTCGTTTGATTCAAATAGCGTTGTTTGAATGTGTTTAACTTTCATTTGATTCAATTAGCTTTGTAGAATGCATTTCACTTCCATTTGATTTAAATAACTTTGTTTGAATGTGTTTGACTTTCATTTGATACAATTAGCTTTGTAGAACGTATTTGACTTTCATTTGATTCAAATAGCTTTGTAGGAATGTGATTGACTTTCATTTAATTCAATCAGCTTTGTAGAATGTATTTGACTTCCATTTGATTTAAATAGCTTTGTTTGAATGTGTTTGACTTTCATTTGATCCAATTAGCTTTGTAGAATTTATTTTACTTTCATTTGATTCAAATAGCTTTGTTTGAATGTGTTTGACTTTCATTTGATTTAATTTGCTTTGTAGAATGCATTTCACTTTCATTTGATTTATATAGCTTTGTTTTGAATGTGTTTGATTTTAATTTAAATTAAAAAGCTTTTTTTGAATGTGTTTGATTTTCATTTGATTTAAAAGGATTTGTTTAAATGTGTTTGACTTTTAATTTGATTCAATTAGCTTTGTAGAATGTATTTTACTTTTATTTGATTCAATTAGCTTTTTGTGAATGCATTTGACTCTCATTTGATTCAATTAGCTTTGTTTAAATGTGTTTGACTTTT
Organism: Chenopodium quinoa; assembly: GCF_001683475.1. Taxonomy (NCBI): domain Eukaryota; kingdom Viridiplantae; phylum Streptophyta; class Magnoliopsida; order Caryophyllales; family Amaranthaceae; genus Chenopodium; species Chenopodium quinoa. Next base: position 16,041 of record NW_018743123.1, read on the forward strand.
AATTTGATTCAATTAGCTTTGTAGAATGTATTTTACTTTAATTTGATTTAATTAGCTTTGTGTGAATGCATTTGACTCTCATTTGATTCAATTAGCTTTGTTTGAATGTGTTTGACTTTCATTTGATTCAATTAGCTTTGTAGAATGTATTTTACTTTAATTTGATTTAATTAGCTTTGTGTGAATGCATTTGACTCTTATTTGATTCAATTAGCTTTGTTTGAATGTGTTTGACTTTCATTTGATTCAATTAGCTTTGTAGAATGTATTTGACTTTCATTTGATTCAAATAGCTTTGTTTGAATGTGTTTGACTTTCTTTTGATTCAATTTGCTTTGTAGAATGCATTTAACTTTCATTTGATTTATATACCTTTGTTTGAATGTGTTTGACTTTCATTTAAACTAAAAAGCTTTTTTTGAATGTGTTTCACTTTCATTTGATTTAAAAGGCATTGTTTGAATGTGTTTGACTTTCATTTGATTCATTTAGTTTTGTTTGAATGTGTTTGACTTTCATTGATTCAATTAGTTTCGTAGAATGTATTTTACTTTCGTTTGATTCAAATAGCGTTGTTTGAATGTGTTTAACTTTCATTTGATTCAATTAGCTTTGTAGAATGCATTTCACTTCCATTTGATTTAAATAACTTTGTTTGAATGTGTTTGACTTTCATTTGATACAATTAGCTTTGTAGAACGTATTTGACTTTCATTTGATTCAAATAGCTTTGTAGGAATGTGATTGACTTTCATTTAATTCAATCAGCTTTGTAGAATGTATTTGACTTCCATTTGATTTAAATAGCTTTGTTTGAATGTGTTTGACTTTCATTTGATCCAATTAGCTTTGTAGAATTTATTTTACTTTCATTTGATTCAAATAGCTTTGTTTGAATGTGTTTGACTTTCATTTGATTTAATTTGCTTTGTAGAATGCATTTCACTTTCATTTGATTTATATAGCTTTGTTTTGAATGTGTTTGATTTTAATTTAAATTAAAAAGCTTTTTTTTGAATGTGTTTGATTTTCATTTGATTTAAAAGGATTTGTTTAAATGTGTTTGACTTTTAATTTGATTCAATTAGCTTTGTAGAATGTATTTTACTTTTATTTGATTCAATTAGCTTTGTGTGAATGCATTTGACTCTCATTTGATTCAATTAGCTTTGTTTAAATGTGTTTGACTTTTAATTTGATTCAATTAGCTTTGTAGATTGTATTTTACTTTAATTTGATTTAATTAGCTTTGTGTGAATGCATTTGACTCTCATTTGATTCAATTAGCTTTGTTTGAATGTGTTTGACTTTCATTTGATTCAATTAGCTTTGTAGAATGTATTTTACTTTAATTTGATTTAATTAGCTTTGTGTGAATGCATTTGACTTTCATTTTGATTCAATTTAGCTTTGTTAGACTGTATATTACTTTAATTTGATTTAATTAGCTTTGTTTGAATGTATTTGATTCTCATTTGATTCAAATAGCTTTGTTTGAATGTTTTGACTTTCATTGATTCCATTAGCTTTGTAGAAGGTATTTGACTTTCATTTGATTCAAATAGCGTTGTTTGAATGTGTTTAACTTTCATTTGATTCAATTTGCTTTGTAGAATGCATTTCACTTCCATTTGATTTAAATAACTTTGTTTGAATGTGTTTGACTTTCATTTGATTCAATTAGCTTTGTAGAATGCATTTCACTTCCATTTGATTTAAATAACTTTATTTGAATGTGTTTGACTTTCATTTGATACAATTAGCTTTGTAGAACGTATTTGACTTTCATTTGATTCAAATAGCTTTGTAGGAATGTGATTGACTTTCATTTAATTCAATCAGCTTTGTAGAATGTATTTGACTTCCATTTGATTTAAATAGCTTTGTTTGAATGTGTTTGACTTTCATTTGATCCAATTAGCTTTGTAGAATTTATTTTACTTTCATTTGATTCAAATAGCTTTGTTTGAATGTGTTTGACTTTCATTTGATTTAATTTGCTTTGTAGAATGCATTTCACTTTCATTTGATTTATATAGCTTTGTTTGAATGTGTTTGATTTTAATTTAAATTAAAAAGCTTTTTTTTGAATGTGTTTGATTTTCATTTGATTTAAAAGGCTTTGTTTAAATGTGTTAGACTTTTAATTTGATTCAATTAGCTTTGTAGAATGTATTTTACTTTTATTTGATTCAATTAGCTTTGTGTGAATGCATTTGACTCTCATTTGATTCAATTAGCTTTGTTTAAATGTGTTTGACTTTTTATTTTGATTCAATTAGCTTTGTAGAATGTATTTTACTTTTATTTGATTTAATTAGCTTTGTGTGAATGCATTTCACTTTCATTTGATTTAAATAACTTTGTTTAAATGCGTTTGACTTTCATTTGATTCAAATAGCTTTATTTGAATGTGTTTGACTTTCATTTGATACAATTAGCTTTGTTGAACGTATTTGACATTCATTTGATTAAAATAGCTTTGTTGGAATATGTTTGACTTTCATTTAATTCAATTAGCTTTGTTTGAATGTGTTTGACTTTCATTTGATTCAACTAGCTTTGTAAAACGTATTTGACTGTCATTTGATTCAAATAGCTTTGTTTGAATGTGTTTGACTTTCATTTGATTCAATTAGCTTAGTAGAATGTATTTGACTTTCATTTGATTCAAATAGCGTTGTTTGAATGTGTTTAACTTTCATTTGATTCAATTTGCTTTGTAGAATGCATTTCACTTCCATTTGATTTAAATAACTTTGTTTGAATGTGTTTGACTTTCATTTGATATAATTAGCTTTGTAGAACGTATTTGATTTTCATTTGATTCAAATAGCTTTGTAGGAATGTGATTGACTTTCATTTAATTCAATCAGCTTTGTAGAATGTATTTGACTTCCATTTGATTTGAATAGCTTTGTTTGAATGTGTTTGACTTTCATTTGATCCAATTAGCTTTGTAGAATGTATTTTACTTTCATTTGATTCAAATAGCTTTGCTTGAATGTGTTTGACTTTCATTTGATTTAATTTGCTTTGTAGAATGCATTTCACTTTCATTTTATTTATATAGCTTTGTTTGAATGTGTTTGATTTTAATTTAAATTAAAAAGCTTTTTTTTAATGTGTTTGACTTTCATTTGATTTAAAAGGCTTTGTTTAAATGTGGTTGACTTTTAATTTGATTCAATTAGCTTTGTAGAATGTATTTTACTTTTATTTGATTTAATTAGCTTTGTGTGAATGCATTTGACTCTCATTTGATTCAATTAGCTTTGTTTAAATGTGTTTGACTTTTAATTTGATTCAATTACCTTTGTAGAATGTATTTTACTTTAATTTGATTTAATTAGCTTTGTGTGAATGCATTTGACTCTCATTTGATTCAATTAGCTTTGTTTGAATGTGTTTGACTTTCATTTGATTCAATTAGCTTTGTAGAATGTATTTTACTTTAATTTGATTTAATTAGCTTTGTGTGAATGCATTTGACTCTCATTTGATTCAATTAGTTTTGTTTGAATGTGTTTGACTTTCATTTGATTAAATTAGCTTTGTAGAATGTATTTTACTTTAATTTGATTTAATTAGCTTTGTTTGAATGTATTTGACTCTCATTTGATTCAAATAGCTTTGTTTGAATGTATTTGACTTTCATTTGATTCGAAAGATTTGTTTGAAGGTGTTTGACTTTCATTTGATTTAAAAGGCATTGTTTGAATGTGTTTGACTTTCATTTGATTCAATTAGCTTTGTTTGAATGTGTTTGACTTTCATTTTGATTCAATTTGCTTTGTAGAATGTATTTGACTTTCATTTGATTCAAATAGCTTTGTTTGAATGTGTTTGACTTTCTTTTGATTCAATTTGCTTTGTAGAATGCATTTCACTTTCATTTGATTTATATACCTTTGTTTGAATGTGTTTGACTTTCATTTAAATTAAAAAGCTTTTTTTTGAATGTGTATCACTTTCATTTGATTTAAAAGGCATTGTTTGAATGTGTTTGACTTTCATTTGATTCATTTAGTTTTGTTTGAATGTGTTTGACTTTCATTGATTCAATTAGCTTCGTAGAATGTATTTAACTTTCGTTTGATTCAAATAGCGTTGTTTGAATGTGTTTAACTTTCATTTGATTCAATTAGCTTTGTAGAATGCATTTCACATCCATTTGATTTAAATAACTTTGTTTGAATGTGTTTGACTTTCATTTGATACAATTAGCTTTGTAGAACGTATTTGACTTTTATTTGATTCAAATAGCTTTGTAGGAATGTGATTGACTTCCATTTGATTTAATTTGCTTTGTAGAATGCATTTCACTTTCATTTGATTTATATAGCTTTGTTTGAATGTGTTTGATTTTAATTTAAATTCAAAAGCTTTGTTTGAATGTGTTTGACTTTCATTTGATTCAATTAGCTTTGTTGAATGTATTTTACTTTCGTTTGATTCAAATAGCGTTGTTTGAATGTGTTTAACTTTCATTTGATTCAATTAGCTTTGTAGAATGCATTTCACTTCCATTTGATTTAAATAACTTTGTTTGAATGTGTTTGACTTTCATTTGATACAATTAGCTTTGTAGAACGTATTTGACTTTCATTTGATTCAAATAGCTTTGTAGGAATGTGATTGACTTTCATTTAATTCAATCAGCTTTGTAGAATGTATTTGACTTCCATTTGATTTAAATAGCTTTGTTTGAATGTGTTTGACTTTCATTTGATCCAATTAGCTTTGTAGAATTTATTTTACTTTCATTTGATTCAAATAGCTTTGTTTGAATGTGTTTGACTTTCATTTGATTTAATTTGCTTTGTAGAATGCATTTCACTTTCATTTGATTTATATAGCTTTGTTTGAATGTGTTTGATTTTAATTTAAATTAAAAAGCTTTTTTTGAATGTGTTTGATTTTCATTTGATTTAAAAGGATTTGTTTAAATGTGTTTGACTTTTAATTTTGATTCAATTAGCTTTGTAGAATGTATTTTACTTTTATTTGATTCAATTAGCTTTGTGTGAATGCATTTGACTCTCATTTGATTCAATTAGCTTTGTTTAAATGTGTTTGACTTTTAATTTGATTCAATTAGCTTTGTAGAATGTATTTTACTTTAATTTGATTTAATTAGCTTTGTGTGAATGCATTTGACTCTCATTTGATTCAATTAGCTTTGTTTGAATGTGTTTGACTTTCATTTGATTCAATTAGCTTTGTAGAATGTATTTTACTTTAATTTGATTTAATTAGCTTTTGTGTGAATGCATTTGACTCTCATTTGATTCAATTAGCTTTGTTTGAATGTGTTTGACTTTCATTTGATTCAATTAGCTTTGTAGAATGTATATTACTTTAATTTGATTTAATTAGCTTTGTTTGAATGTATTTGATTCTCATTTGATTCAAATAGCTTTGTTTGAATGTTTTGACTTTCATTGATTCCATTAGCTTTGTAGAATGTATTTGACTTTCATTTGATTCAAATAGCTTTGTTTGAATGTGTTTGACTTTCATTTGATTCAATTAGCTTTGTAGAATGTATTTGACTTTCATTTGATTCGAAAGCTTTGTTTGAATGTGTTTGACTTTCATTTGATTCAATTAGCTTTGTAGAATGCATTTCACTTCCATTTGATTTAAATAACTTTGTTTGAATGTGTTTGACTTTCATTTGATACAATTAGCTTTGTAGAACGTATTTGACTTTCATTTGATTCAAATAGCTTTGTAGGAATGTGATTGACTTTCATTTAATTCAATCAGCTTTGTAGAATGTATTTGACTTCCATTTGATTTAAATAGCTTTGTTTGAATGTGTTTGACTTTCATTTGATCCAATTAGGTTTGTAGAATTTATTTTACTTTCATTTGATTCAAATAGCTTTGTTTGAATGTGTTTGACTTTCATTTGATTTAATTTGCTTTGTAGAATGCATTTCACTTTCATTTGATTTATATAGCTTTGTTTGAATGTGTGTTTGTATTTTAATTTAAATTAAAATAAGCTTTTTTTGAATGTGTGTTGATTTTCTCATTTGATTCAATTAGCTTTGTTTAAATGTGTTTGACTTTTAATTTGATTCAATTACTTTGTAGAATGTATTTTACTTTATTTGATTTAATTAGCTTTGTGTGAATGCATTTGACTCTCATTTGATTCAATTAGCTTTGTTTGAATGTGTTTGACTTTTATTTGATTCAATTAGCTTTGTAGAATGTATTTTACTTTATTTGATTTAATTAGCTTTTGTGATGCATTTGACTCTCATTTGATTCAATTAGTTTTGTTTGAATGTGTTGACTTTCATTTGATTAAATTAGCTTTGTAGAATGTATTTTACTTTAATTTGATTTAATTAGCTTTGTTTGAATGTATTTGACTCTCATTTGATTCAAATAGCTTTGTTTGAATGTATTTGACTTTCATTTGATTCGAAAGATTTGTTTGAAGTGTTTGACTTTCATTTGATTTAAAAGCTTTGTTTGAATGTGTTTGACTTTCATTTGATTCAATTAGCTTTGTTTGAATGTGTTTGACTTTCATTTGATTCAATTAGCTTTGTTAGAATGTATTTGACTTTCATTTGATTCAAATAGCTTTGTTTGAATGTGTTTGACTTTCATTTGATTCAATTTGCTTTGTAGAATGCATTTCACTTTCATTTGATTTATATACCTTTGTTTGAATGTGTTTGACTTTCATTTAAATTAAAAAGCTTTTTTGAATGTGTATCACTTTCATTTGATTTAAAAGCATTGTTTGAATGTGTTTGACTTTCATTTGATTCATTTAGTTTTGTTTGAATGTGTTTGACTTTCATTGATTCAATTAGCTTCGTAGAATGTATTTAACTTTCGTTTGATTCAAAATAGCGTTGTTTGAATGTGTTTAACTTTCATTTGATTCAATTAGCTTTGTAGAATGCATTTCACATCCATTTTGATTTAAATAACTTTGTTTGAATGTGTTTGACTTTCATTTGATACAATTAGCTTTGTAGAACGTATTTGACTTTTATTTGATTCAAATAGCTTTGTAGGAATGTGATTGACTTTCATTTAATTCAATCAGCTTTGTTTAGAATGTATTTGACTTCCATTTGATTTAAATAGCTTTGTTTGAATGTGTTTGACTTTCATTTGATCCAATTAGCTTTGTAGAATTTATTTTACTTTCATTTGATTCAAATAGCTTTGTTTGAATGTGTTTGACTTTCATTTGATTTAATTTGCTTTGTAGAATGCATTTCACTTTCATTTGATTTATATAGCTTTGTTTGAATGTGTTTGATTTTAATTTAAATTAAAAAGCTTTTTTTTGAATGTGTTTGATTTTCATTTGATTTAAAAGGCTTTGTTTAAATGTGTTTGACTTTTAATTTGATTCAATTAGCTTTGTAGAATGTATTTTACTTTTATTTGATTCAATTAGCTTTGTGTGAATGCATTTGACTCTCATTTGATTCAATTAGCTTTGTTTAAATGTGTTTGACTTTTATTTTGATTCAATTAGCTTTGTAGAATGTATTTTACTTTTATTTGATTTAATTAGCTTTGTGTGAATGCATTTCACTTTCATTTGATTTAAATAACTTTGTTTAAATGCGTTTGACTTTCATTTGATTCAAATAGCTTTATTTGAATGTGTTTGACTTTCATTTGATACAATTAGCTTTGTTGAACGTATTTGACATTCATTTGATTAAAATAGCTTTGTTGGAATATGTTTGACTTTCATTTAATTCAATTAGCTTTGTTTGAATGTGTTTGACTTTCATTTGATTCAACTAGCTTTGTAAAACGTATTTGACTGTCATTTGATTCAAATAGCTTTGTTTGAATGTGTTTGACTTTCATTTGATTCAATTAGCTTAGTAGAATGTATTTGACTTTCATTTGATTCAAATAGCGTTGTTTGAATGTGTTTAACTTTCATTTGATTCAATTTGCTTTGTAGAATGCATTTCACTTCCATTTGATTTAAATAACTTTGTTTGAATGTGTTTGACTTTCATTTGATATAATTAGCTTTGTAGAACGTATTTGATTTTCATTTGATTCAAATAGCTTTGTAGGAATGTGATTGACTTTCATTTAATTCAATCAGCTTTGTAGAATGTATTTGACTTCCATTTGATTTGAATAGCTTTGTTTGAATGTGTTTGACTTTCATTTGATCCAATTAGCTTTGTAGAATGTATTTTACTTTCATTTGATTCAAATAGCTTTGCTTGAATGTGTTTGACTTTCATTTGATTTAATTTGCTTTGTAGAATGCATTTCACTTTCATTTTATTTATATAGCTTTGTTTGAATGTGTTTGATTTTAATTTAAATTAAAAAGCTTTTTTTAATGTGTTTGACTTTCATTTGATTTAAAAGGCTTTGTTTAAATGTGGTTGACTTTTAATTTGATTCAATTAGCTTTGTAGAATGTATTTTACTTTTATTTGATTTAATTAGTTTTGTGTGAATGCATTTGACTCTCATTTGATTCAATTAGCTTTGTTTAAATGTGTTTGACTTTTAATTTGATTCAATTACCTTTGTAGAATGTATTTTACTTTAATTTGATTTAATTAGCTTTGTGTGAATGCATTTGACTCTCATTTGATTCAATTAGCTTTGTTTGAATGTGTTTGACTTTCATTTGATTCAATTAGCTTTGTAGAATGTATTTTACTTTAATTTGATTTAATTAGCTTTGTGTGAATGCATTTGACTCTCATTTGATTCAATTAGCTTTGTTTGAATGTGTTTGACTTTCATTTGATTCAATTAGCTTTGTAGAATGTATTTTACTTTAATTTGATTTAATTAGCTTTGTTTGAATGTATTTGACTCTCATTTGATTCAAATAGCTTTGTTTGAATGTATTTGACTTTCATTTGATTCGAAAGATTTGTTTGAAGGTGTTTGACTTTCATTTGATTTAAAAGCATTGTTTGAATGTGTTTGACTTTCATTTGATTCAATTAGCTTTGTTTGAATGTGTTTGACTTTCATTGATTCAATTAGCTTGTAGAATGTATTTGACTTTCATTTGATTCAAATTAGCTTTGTTTGAATGTGTTTGACTTTCATTTGATTCAATTTGCTTTGTAGAATGTATTTGACTTTCATTTGATTCAAATAGCTTTGTTTGAATGTGTTTGACTTTCTTTTGATTCAATTTGCTTTGTAGAATGCATTTCACTTTCATTTGATTTATATACCTTTGTTTGAATGTGTTTGACTTTCATTTAAATTAAAAAGCTTTTTTTTGAATGTGTTTCACTTTCATTTGATTTAAAAGGCATTGTTTGAATGTGTTTGACTTTCATTTGATTCATTTAGTTTTGTTTGAATGTGTTTGACTTTCATTGATTCAATTAGCTTCGTAGAATGTATTTAACTTTCGTTTGATTCAAATAGCGTTGTTTGAATGTGTTTAACTTTCATTTGATTCAATTAGCTTTGTAGAATGCATTTCACATCCATTTGATTTAAATAACTTTGTTTGAATGTGTTTGACTTTCATTTGATACAATTAGCTTTGTAGAACGTATTTGACTTTTATTTGATTCAAATAGCTTTGTAGGAATGTGGATTGACTTCCATTTGATTTATAATTTGCTTTGTAGAATGCATTTCACTTTCATTTGATTTATATAGCTTTGTTTGAATGTGTTTGATTTTAATTTAAATTAAAAAAGCGTTTTTTGAATGTGTTTGATTTTCATTTGATTTAAAAGGCTTTGTTTAAATATGTTTGACTTTTAATTTGATTCAATTAGCTTTGTAGAATGTATTTTACTTATATTTGATTCAATTAGCTTTGTGTGAATGCATTTGACTCTCATTTGATTCAATTAGCTTTGTTTAAATGTGTTTGACTTTTAATTTGATTCAATTAGATTTGTAGAATGTATTTTACTTTAATTTGATTTAATTAGCTTTGTGTGAATGCATTTGACTCTCATTTGATTCAATTAGCTTTGTTTGAATGTGTTTGACTTTCATTTGATTCAATTAGCATTGTAGAATGCTATTTTTACTTTAATTTGATTTAATTAGCTTTGTGTGAATGCATTTGACTCTCATTTGATTCAATTAGCTTTGTTTGAATGTGTTTGACTTTCATTTGATTCAATTAGCTTTGTAGAATGTATATTACTTTAATTTGATTTAATTAGCTTTGTTTGAATGTATTTGACTCTCATTTGATTCAAATAGCTTTGTTTGAATGTTTTGACTTTCATTGATTCCATTAGCTTTGTAGAATGTATTTGACTTTCATTTGATTCAAAATAGCTTTGTTTGAATGTGTTTGACTTTTATTTGATTCAATTAGCTTTGTAGAATGTATTTGACTTTCATTTGATTCGAAAGCTTTGTTTAATGTGTTTGACTTTCATTTGATTCAATTAGCTTATTTTGAATGTATTTGACTTTTATTCAATTCAATTAGCTTTGTTAGAATGTATTTGACTTCCATTTGATTCAATTAGCTTTGTTTGAATGTGTTTGACTTTTATATGATTCTATTATCTTTGTAGAATGTATTTGACTTTTATTTTATTTAATTAGCTTTGTTTGAATGTGTTTGACTTTCATTTGATTCAATTAGCTTTGTTGAATGTATTTGACTTTCATTTGAATCAAATAACTTTGTTTGACTGTGTTTGACTTTCATTTGATTCAATTTGCTTTGTAGAATGTATTTGACTTTCATTTTCTTCAAATAGCTTTGTTTGAATGTGTTTGACTTTCATTTGATTCAATTAGCTTTGTAGAATGTATTTGACTTTCATTTGATTTAAAATAGCTTTGTTTGAATGTGTTTGACTTTAATTTGATTCAATTAGCTTTCATTGAATATATTTGACTTTCATTTGATTCAATTAGTTTGTTTGAATGTGTTTGACTTTCATTTGATTCAATTAGCTTTGTAGAATGTATTTGACTTTTATTTGATTTAATTAGCTTTGTTTGAATATATTTGACTCTCATTTGATTCAAATAGCTTTGTTTGAATGTGTTTGACATTCATTTGATTCAATTAGCTTTGTAGAATGTATTTGACTTTATTTTATTCCAATAGCTTTGTTTAAATGTGTTTGACTTTCATTTCGATTCAATTAGCTTTGTAGAATGTATTTGACTTTTATTTGATTTAATTTGCTTTGTTTGAATGTATTTGACTCTCATTTGATTCAAATAGATTTGTAAAATGTATTTGACTTTCATTTGATTCAAATAGCTTTGTAGAATGTATTTGACTTTTATTTGATTCAAAAAGCATTGTTTGAAAGTGTTTGAGTTTAATTTGATTAAATTAGCTTTGTAGAATGTATTTGACTTTCATTTGATTCAAATAGCTTTGTTTGAATGTGATTGAATTTCATTTGATTCAATTTGCTTTGTAGATTGCATTTCACTTTCGTTTCATTTATATAGCTTTGTTTGAATGTGTTTGACTTTCATTTAAATTAAAAAGCTTTTTTTGAATGTGTTTGACTTTTATTTGATTTAAAAGGCTTTGTTTGAATGTGTTTCACTTTTATTTGATTCAATTAGCTTTGTAGAATGTATTTGACTCTTATTTGATTTAATTAGCTATGTTTGAACGTGTTTGACTCTCATTTGATTCATATAGCTTTGTTTGAATGTGTTTGACTTTCGTTTGATTCAATTAGCTTTGTAGAATGTAATAGACTTCATTTGATTCAAATAACTTTGTTTGAATGTGTTTGACATTCATTTGTTATAATAAGCTTTGTAGAATGTATTTGACTTTCATTTTATTAAATAGCTTTGTTTGAATGTGTTTGACTTTCATTTGATTCAATTAGCTTTCTAGAATGTATTTGACTTTCATTTGATTAAAATAGCTTTGTTTGAATGTGTTTGACTTTCATTTGATTCAAATAGCTTTGTTTGAATGTGTTTGACTTTAATTTGATTCAATTAGCTTCATTGAATATATTTGACTTTTATTTGATTCAATTAGCTTTGTTTGAATGTGTTTGACTTTCATTTTATTCAATTAGCTTTGTAGAATGTATTTGACTTTTATTTGATTTAATTAGCTTTGTTTTGAATGTTATTGACTCTCATTTGATTCAAATAGCTTTGTTTGAATGTGTTTGACATTCATTTGATTCAATTAGCTTTGTAGAATGTATTTGACTTTTATTTGATTCCAATAGCTTTGTTTAAATATGTTTGACTTTCATTTGATTCAATTAGCTTTGTAGAATGTATTTGACTTTTATTTGATTTAATTTGCTTTGTTTGAATGTATTTGACTCTCATTTGATTCAAATAGATTTGTTAAAATGTATTTGACTTTCATTTGATTCAAATAGCTTTGTAGAATGTATTTGACTTTTATTTGATTCAAAAAGCATTGTTTGAAAGTGTTTGAGTTTCATTTGATTCAATTAGCTTTGTAGAATGTATTTGACTTTCATTTGATTCAAATAGCTTTGTTTGAATGTGATTGAATTTCATTTGATTCAATTTGCTTTGTAGATTGCATTTCACTTTCATTTCATTTATATAGCTTTGTTTGAATGTGTTTGACTTTCATTTAAATTAAAAAGCTTTTTTTTAATATGTTTGACTTTTATTTGATTTAAAAGGCTTTGTTTGAATGTGTTTCACTTTTATTTGATTCAATTAGCTTTGTAGAATGTATTTGACTCTTATTTGATTTAATTAGCTATGTTTGAACGTGTTTGACTCTCATTTGATTCAAATAGCTTTGTTTGAATGTGTTTGACTTTCGTTTGATTCAATTAGCTTTGTAGAATGTAATAGACTTCATTTGATTTAAATAACTTTGTTTGAATGTGTTTGACATTCATTTGTTTCAATAAGCTTTGTAGAATGTATTTGACTTTCATGTTATTCAAATAGCTTTGTTTGAATGTGTTTGACTTTCATTTGATTCAATTAGCTTTGTAGAATGTATTTGACTTTCATTTGATTAAAATAGCTTTGTTTGAATGTGTTTGACTTTAATTTGATTCGAAATCTTTGTTTGAATGTGTTTGACTTTCATTTGATTCAATTAGCTTTGTTTGAATGTGTTTGACTTTAATTTAATTCAATTAGCTTTGTAGAATGTATTAAACTTTTATTTGATTTAATTAGCTTTGTTTGAATGTATTTGACTCTCATTTGATTCAAATAGCTTTGTTTGAATGTGTTTGACATTCATTTGATTCAATTAGCTTTGTAGAATGTATTTGACTTTTATTTGATTCCAATAGCTTTGTTTAAATGTGTTTGACTTTCATTTGATTCAATTAGCTTTGTAGAATGTAAGTGACTTTTATTTGATTTAATTTGCTTTGTTTGAATGTATTTGACTCTCATTTGATTCAAATAGATTTGTAAAATGTATTTGACTTTAATTTAATTCAAATAGCTTTGTAGAATGTATTTGACTTTTATTTGATTCAAAAAGCATTGTTTGAAAGTGTTTGAGTTTCATTTGATTCAATTAGCTTTGCAGAATTTATTTGACTTTCATTTGATTCAAATAGCTTTGTTTGAATGTGATTGAATTTCATTTGATTCAATTTGCTTTGTAGATTGCATTTCACTTTCATTTCATTTATATAGCTTTATTTGAATGTGTTTGACTTTCATTTTAATTAAAAAGCTTTTTTTGAATGTGTTTGACTTTTATTTGATTTAAAGGGCTTTGTTTGAATGTGTTTCACTTTTATTTGATTCAATTAGCTTTGTAAAATATATTTGACTCTTATTTGATTTAATTAGCTATGTTTGAACGTGTTTGACTCTCATTTGATTCAAATAGCTTTGTTTGAATGTATTTGACTTTTATTTGATTCAATTAGCTTTGTAGAATGTATTCGACTTTCATTTGATTAAAATAGCTTTATTTGAATGTGTTTGACTTTCATTTGATTCAATTTGCTTTGTTTGAATGTGTTTAACTTTCATTTGATTCTATTAGCTTTGTTTAATGTATTTGACTTTCATTTGGTTCAATTAGCTTTGTTTTAATGTGTTTGACTTTCATTTGATTCAATTAGCTTTGTAGAATGTATCTGACTTTTATTTGATTTAATTAGCTTTGTTTGAATGTATTTGACTCTCATTTCATTCAAATAGCTTTGTTTGAATGTGTTTAACTTTCTATTTATTCAATTAGCTTTGTAGAATGCATTTCGCTTTCATTTGATTTAAATAACTTTGTTTGAATGCGTTTGACTTTCATTTGATTCAAATAGCTTTATTTGAATGTGTTTGACTTTCATTTGATACAATTAGCTTTGTTGAACGTATTTGACATTCATTTGATTAAAATAGCTTTGTTGGAATATGTTTGACTTTCATTTGATTTAATTAGCTTTGTTTGAATGTGTTTGACTTTCATTTGATTCAACTAGCTTTGTAAAATGTATTTGACTGTCATTTGATTCAAATAGCTTTGTTTGAATGTGTTTGACTTTCATTTGATTAAATTAGCTTAGTAGAATGTATTTGACTTTCATTTGATTCAAATAGCATTGTTTGAATGTGTTTAACTTTCATTTGATTCAATTAGCTTTGTAGAATGCATTTCACTTCCATTTGATTTAAATAACTTTGTTTGAATGTGTTTGACTTTCATTTGATAGCTTTGTAGAATGTATTTGACTTTCATTTGATTCAACTAGGTTTGTTTGAATGTGTTTGACTTTCGATTGATTAAATTAGCTTTGTAGAATGTATTTGACTGTCATTTGATTCAAATAGCTTTGTTTGAATGTGTTTGAATTTCATTTAATTCAATTTGCTTTGTAGAATGCATTTCACTTTCATTTGATTTATATAGCTTTGTTTGAATGTGTTTGACTTTCATTTAAATTAAAAAGCTTTTTTTGAATGTGTTTGACTTTCATTTGATTTAAAAGGCTTTGTTTGATTGTGTTTGACTTTCATTTGATGCAATTAGCTTTGTAGAATGTATTTTACTTTTATTTGATTTAATTATCTTTGTTTGAATTTATTTGACTCTCATTTGATTCAAATAGCTTTGTTTGAATGTGTTTGACTTTCATTTGATTCAATTAGCTTTGTAGAATGTATTTGACTTTCATTTGATTCAAATAGCTTTATTTGAATGCGTTTGACTTTCATTTGATTCAAGTAGCTTTGTAGAATGTATTTGACTTTCATTTAATACGAAATCTTTGTTTGAATGTGTTTGACTTTCATTTGATTCAATTAGCTTTGTTTGAATGTGTTTGACTTTCATTTGATTCAATTCGCTTTGTTGAATGTATTTGACTTTCAGTTAATTCAATTAGCTTTGTTTGAATGTGTTTGACTTTTATATGATTCAATTTGCTTTGTAGAATATATTTGACTTTTATTTGATTTAATTAGCTTTCTTTGAATGTGTTTGACTTTCATTTGATTCAATTAGCTTTGTTGAATGTATTTGACTTTCATTTGAATCAAATAACTCTGTTTGACTGTGTTTGACTTTCATTTGATTCAATTTGCTTTGTAGAATGTATTTGACTTTCATTTTCTTCAAATAGCTTTGTTTGAATGTGTTTGGCTTTCATTTTCTTCAAATAGCTTTGTTTGAATGTATTTGACTCTCATTTGATTCAAAAAGCTTTTTTTGGATATGTTTAACTTTCATTTGATTCAATTAGCTTTGTAGAATGCATTTCACTTTCATTTGATTTAAATAACTTTGTTTGAATGCGTTTGACTTTCATTTGATTTAAATAGCTTTATTTGAATGTGTTTGACTTTCATTTCATACAATTAGCTTTGTTGAACGTATTTAACATTCATAATATTAAAATAGCTTTGTTGGAATATGTTTGACTTTCATTTGATTCAATTAGCTTTGTTTGAATGTGTTTGACTTTTATTTGATTTAATTAGCTTTATTTGAATGTGTTTGAGTTTCATTTGATTCAATTAGCTTTGTAGAATGTATTTGACTTTCATTTGATTCAATTTGCTTTGTAGATTGCATTTCACTTTCATTTGATTTATATAGCTTTGTTTGAATGTGTTTGACTTTCATTTAAATTAAAAAGCTTTTTTTGAATGTGTTTGACTTTTATTTGATTTAAAAGGCTTTGTTTGAATGTGTTTGACTTTCATTTGATTCAATTAGCTTAGTAGAATGTATTTGACTTTCATTTGATTCAATTAGCTTTGTAGAATGTATTTGACTTTCACTTGGTTCGAAAGCTTTGTTTGAATGTGTTTGACTTTAATTTAATTCGATTACCTTATTTTGAATTAGCTTATTTAATTCAATTAGCTTTGTAGAATGTATTTGACTTCCATTTGATTCAATTAGCTTTTGTTTGTATGTGTTTGACTTTTATATGATTCAATTTGCTTTGTAGAATGTATTTGACTTTTATTTGATTTAATTAGCTTTGTTTGAATGTGTTTGACTTTCATTTGATTCAATTAGCTTTGTAGAATGTATTTGACTTTCATTTGAATCAAATATCTTTGTTTGACTGTGTTTGACTTTCATTTGATGCAATTTGCTTTGTAGAATGTATTTGACTTTCTTTTTCTTCAAATAGCTTTGTTTGAATGTGTTTGACTTTTATTTGATTGAATTAGCTTTGTAGAATGTATTTGACATTCATTTAATTAAAATAGCTTTGTTTGAATGTGTTTGACTTTCATTTGATTCAATTAGCTTTGTTTGAATGAGTTTGACTTTCATTTGATTCAATTAGCTTTGTAGAATGTATTTGACTCTCATTTGATTCAAATAGCTTTGTTGGAATGCATTTGACTTTCAATTGATTCAATTAGCTTTGTAGAATGTGTTAGACTGTAATTTGATTCAAATAGCTTTGTTTGAATGTGTTTGAATTTCATTTAATTCAATTTGCTTTGTAGAATGCATTTCACTTTCATTTGATTTATATAGCTTTGTTTGAATGTGTTTGACTTTCATTTAAATTAAAAACCTTTTTTTGAATGTGTTTGACTTTCATTTGATTTAAAAGGCTTTGTTTGAATGTGTTTGACTTTCATTTGATTCAATTAGCTTAGTAAAATGTATTTGACTTTAATTTGATTCAACTAGCTTTGTAGAATGTATTTGACTTTCACTTGGTTCGAAAGCTTTGTTTGAATGTGATTGACTTTAATTTAATTATATTAGCTTATTTTGAATGTGTTTGACTTTAATTTAATTCGATTACCTTATTTTGAATTAGCTTATTTAATTCAATTAGCTTTGTAGCATGTATTTGACTTCCATTTGATTCAATTAGCTTTGTTTGAATGTGTTTGACTTTTATATGATTCAATTTGCTTTGTAGAATGTATTTGACTTTTATTTGATTTAATTAGCTTTGTTTGAATGTGTTTGACTTTCATTTGATTTTATTAGCTTTGTTGAATGTATTTTACTTTCATTTGATTCAATTAGCTTTGTTTGAATGTGTTTGACTTTCATTTGATTCAATTAGCTTTGTAGAATGTATTTGACTTTTATTTGATTTAATTAGCTTTGTTTGAATGTTTTTGACTCTCATTTAATTCAAATAGCTTTGTTTGAATGTGTTTCACTTTTATTTGATTCAACTAGCATTATAGAACGTATTTGACTTTCACTTGATTCAAATAGCTTTGTTTGAATGTGTTTGACTTTCATTTGATCCAATTAGCTTAGTAGAATGTATTTGACTCTCATTTGATTCAAATAGCTTTGTTTGAATGTTTTTGACTTTCATTTGATTCAATTAGCTTTGTAGAATGTATTTGACTTTTATTTGATTTAATTAGCTTTGTTTGAACGTGTTTGACTCCCATTTGATTCAAATAGCTTTGTTTGAATGTGTTTGAGTTTCATTTGATTCAATTAGCTTTGTAGAATGTATTTGACTTTCATTTGATTCAAATAGCTTTGTTTGAATGTGATTGAATGTCATTTGATTCAATTTGCTTTGTAGATTGCATTTCACTTTCATTTGATTTATATAGCTTTGTTTGAATGTGTTTGACTTTCATTTAAATTAAAAAGCTTTTTTTGAATGTGTTTGACTTTTATTTGATTTAAAAGGCTTTGTTTGAATGTGTTTGACTTTCATTTGATTCAATTAGCTTAGTAGAATGTATTAGACTTTCATTTGATTCAATTAGCTTTTTAGAATGTATTTGACTTTCACTTGGTTCGAACGCTTTGTTTGAATGTGATTGACTTTAATTTAATTATATTAGCTTATTTTGAATGTGTTTGACTTTAATTTAATTCGATTACCTTATTTTGAATTAGCTTATTTAATTCAATTAGCTTTGTAGAATGTATTTGACTTCCATTTGATTCAATTAGCTTTTGTTTGAATGTGTTTGACTTTTATATGATTCAATTTGCTTTGTAGAATGTATTTGACTTTTATTTGATTTAATTAGCTTTGTTTGAATGTGTTTGACTTTCATTTGATTCAATTAGCTTTGTAGAATGTATTTGACTTTTATTTGAATCAAATAACTTTGTTTAACTGTGTTTGACTTTCATTTGATTCAATTTGCTTTGTAGAATGTATTTGACTTTTTATTTTCTTCAAATAGCTTTGTTTGAATGTGTTTGACTTTCATTTGATTCAATTAGCTTTGTAGAATGTATTTGACTTTCATTTGATTCAATTAGCTTTGTAGAATGTATTTGACTTTCACTTGGTTCGAAAGCTTTGTTTGAATGTGATTGACTTTAATTTAATTATATTAGCTTATTTTGAATGTGTTTGATTTTAATTTAATTCGATTACCTTATTTTGAATTAGCTTATTTAATTCAATTAGCTTTGTAGCATGTATTTGACTTCCATTTGATTCAATTAGCTTTGTTTGAATGTGTTTTACTTTTATATGATTCAATTTGCTTTGTAGAATGTATTTGACTTTTATTTGATTTAATTAGCTTTGTTTGAATGTGTTTGACTTTCATTTGATTCTATTAGCTTTGTTGAATGTATTTTACTTTCATTTGATTCAATTAGCTTTGTTTGAATGTGTTTGACTTTCATTTGATTCAATTAGCTTTGTAGAATGTATTTGACTTTTATTTGATTTAATTAGCTTTGTTTGAATGTTTTTGACTCTCATTTAATTCAAATAGCTTTGTTTGAATGTGTTTCACTTTTATTTGATTCAACTAGCATTATAGAACGTATTTGACTTTCATTTGATTCAAATAGCTTTGTTTGAATGTGTTTGACTTTCATTTGATCCAATTAGCTAAGTAGAATGTATTTGACTCTCATTTGATTCAAATAGCTTTGTTTGAATGTTTTTGACTTTCATTTGATTCAATTAGCTTTGTAGAATGTATTTGACTTTTATTTGATTTAATTAGCTTTGTTTGAACGTGTTTGACTCCCATTTGATTCAAATAGCTTTGTTTGAATCTGTTTGAGTTTCATTTGATTCAATTAGCTTTGTAGAATGTATTTGACTTTCATTTGATTCAAATAGCTTTGTTTGAATGTGATTTAATGTCATTTGATTCAATTTGCTTTGTAGATTGCATTTCACTTTCATTTGATTTATATAGCTTTGTTTGAATGTGTTTGACTTTCATTTAAATTAAAAAGCTTTTTTTGAATGTGTTTGACTTTTATTTGATTTAAAAGGCTTTGTTTGAATGTGTTTGACTTTCATTTGATTCAATTAGCTTAGTAGAATGTATTTGACTTTCATTTGATTCAATTAGCTTTTTAGAATGTATTTGACTTTCACTTGGTTCGAAAGCATTGTTTGAATGTGATTGACTTTAATTTAATTATATTAGCTTATTTTGAATGTGTTTGACTTTAATTTAATTCGATTACCTTATTTTGAATTAGCTTATTTAATTCAATTAGCTTTGTTAAATGTATTTGACTTCCATTTGATTCAATTAGCTTTTGTTTGAATGTGTTTGACTTTTATATGATTCAATTTGCTTTGTAGAATGTATTTGACTTTTATTTGATTTAATTAGCTTTGTTTGAATGTGTTTGACTTTCATTTGATTCAATTAGCTTTGTAGAATGTATTTGACTTTCATTTGAATCAAATAACTTTGTTTAACTGTGTTTGACTTTCATTTGATTCAATTTGCTTTGTAGAATGTATTTGACTTTCATTTTCTTCAAATAGCTTTGTTTGAATGTGTTTGACTTTCATTTGATTCAATTAGCTTTGTAGAATGTATTTGACTTTCATTTGATTCAATTAGCTTTGTAGAATGTATTTGACTTTCACTTGGTTTGAAAGCTTTGTTTGAATGTGATTGACTTTAATTTAATTATATTAGCTTATTTTGAATGTGTTTGACTTTAATTTAATTCGATTACCTTATTTTGAATTAGCTTATTTAATTCAATTAGCTTTGTAGCATGTATTTGACTTCCATTTGATTCAATTAGCTTTGTTTGAATATGTTTGACTTTTATATGATTCAATTTGCTTTGTAGAATGTATTTGACTTTTATTTGATTTAATTAGCTTTGTTTGAATGTGTTTGACTTTCATTTGATTCTATTAGCTTTGTTGAATGTATTTTACTTTCATTTGATTCAATTAGCTTTGTTTGAATGTGTTTGACTTTCATTTGATTCAATTAGCTTTGTAGAATGTATTTGACTTTTATTTGATTTAATTAGCTTTGTTTGAATGTTTTTGACTCTCATTTAATTCAAATAGCTTTGTTTGAATGTGTTTCACTTTTATTTGATTCAACTAGCATTATAGAACGTATTTGACTTTCACTTGATTCAAATAGCTTTGTTTGAATGTGTTTGACTTTCATTTGATCCAATTAGCTTAGTAGAATGTATTTGACTCTCATTTGATTCAAATAGCTTTGTTTCAATGTTTTTGACTTTCATTTGATTCAATTAGCTTTGTAGAATGTATTTGACTTTTATTTGATTTAATTAGCTTTGTTTGAACGTGTTTGACTCCCATTTGATTCAAATAGCTTTGTTTGAATGTGTTTGAGTTTCATTTGATTCAATTAGCTTTGTAGAATGTATTTGACTTTCATTTGATTCAAATAGCTTTGTTTGAATGTGATTGAATGTCATTTGATTCAATTTGCTTTGTAGATTGCATTTCACTTTCATTTGATTTATATAGCTTTGTTTGAATGTGTTTGACTTTCATTTAAATTAAAAAGCTTTTTTTGAATGTGTTTGACTTTTATTTGATTTAAAAGGCTTTGTTTGAATGTGTTTGACTTTCATTTGATTCAATTAGCTTAGTAGAATGTATTTGACTTTCATTTGATTCAATTAGCTTTTTAGAATGTATTTGACTTTCACTTGGTTCGAAAGCTTTGTTTGAATGTGATTGACTTTAATTTAATTATATTAGCTTATTTTGAATGTGTTTGACTTTAATTTAATTCGATTACCTTATTTTGAATTAGCTTATTTAATTCAATTAGCTTTGTAGCATGTATTTGACTTCCATTTGATTCAATTAGCTTTGTTTGAATGTGTTTGACTTTTATATGATTCAATTTGCTTTGTAGAATGTATTTGACTTTTATTTGATTTAATTAGCTTTGTTTGAATGTGTTTGACTTTCATTTGATTCTATTAGCTTTGTTGAATGTATTTTACTTTCATTTGATTCAATTAGCTTTGTTTGAATGTGTTTGACTTTCATTTGATTCAATTAGCTTTGTAGAATGTATTTGACTTTTATTTGATTTAATTAGCTTTGTTTGAATGTTTTTTACTCTCATTTAATTCAAATAGCTTTGTTTGAATGTGTTTCACTTTTATTTGATTCAACTAGCATTATAGAACGTATTTGACTTTCATTTGATTCAAATAGCTTTGTTTGAATGTGTTTGACTTTCATTTGATCCAATTAGCTTAGTAGAATGTATTTGACTCTCATTTGATTCAAATAGCTTTGTTTCAATGTTTTTGACTTTCATTTGATTCAATTAGCTTTGTAGAATGTATTTGACTTTTATTTGATTTAATTAGCTTTGTTTGAACGTGTTTGACTCCCATTTGATTCAAATAGCTTTGTTTGAATGTGTTTGAGTTTCATTTGATTCAATTAGCTTTGTAGAATGTATTTGACTTTCATTTGATTCAAATAGCTTTGTTTGAATGTGATTGAATGTCATTTGATTCAATTTGCTTTGTAGATTGCATTTCACTTTCATTTGATTTATATAGCTTTGTTTGAATGTGTTTGACTTTCATTTAAATTAAAAAGCTTTTTTTGAATGTGTTTGACTTTTATTTGATTTAAAAGGCTTTGTTTGAATGTGTTTGACTTTCATTTGATTCAATTAGCTTAGTAGAATGTATTTGACTTTCATTTGATTCAATTAGCTTTTTTAGAATGTATTTGACTTTCACTTGGTTCGAAAGCTTTGTTTGAATGTGATTGACTTTAATTTAATTATATTAGCTTATTTTGAATGTGTTTGACTTTAATTTAATTCGATTACCTTATTTTGAATTAGCTTATTTAATTCAATTAGCTTTGTAGCATGTATTTGACTTCCATTTGATTCAATTAGCTTTGTTTGAATGTGTTTGACTTTTATATGATTCAATTTGCTTTGTAGAATGTATTTGACTTTTATTTGATTTAATTAGCTTTGTTTGAATGTGTTTGACTTTCATTTGATTCTATTAGCTTTGTTGAATGTATTTTACTTTCATTTGATTCAATTAGCTTTGTTTGAATGTGTTTGACTTTCATTTGATTCAATTAGCTTTGTAGAATGTATTTGACTTTTATTTGATTTAATTAGCTTTGTTTGAATGTTTTTTACTCTCATTTAATTCAAATAGCTTTGTTTGAATGTGTTTCACTTTTATTTGATTCAACTAGCATTATAGAACGTATTTGACTTTCATTTGATTCAAATAGCTTTGTTTGAATGTGTTTGACTTTCATTTGATCCAATTAGCTTAGTAGAATGTATTTGACTCTCATTTGATTCAAATAGCTTTGTTTGAATGTTTTTGACTTTCATTTGATTCAATTAGCTTTGTAGAATGTATTTGACTTTTATTTGATTTAATTAGCTTTGTTTGAACGTGTTTGACTCCCATTTGATTCAAATAGCTTTGTTTGAATGTGTTTGAGTTTCATTTGATTCAATTAGCTTTGTAGAATGTATTTGACTTTCATTTGATTCAAATAGCTTTGTTTGAATGTGATTGAATGTCATTTGATTCAATTTGCTTTGTAGATTGCATTTCACTTTCATTTGATTTATATAGCTTTGTTTGAATGTGTTTGACTTTCATTTAAATTAAAAAGCTTTTTTTGAATGTGTTTGACTTTTATTTGATTTAAAAGGCTTTGTTTGAATGTGTTTGACTTTTAATTGATTCAATTAGCTTAGTAGAATGTATTTGACTTTCATTTGATTCAATTAGCTTTTTAGAATGTATTTGACTTTCACTTGGTTCGAAAGCTTTGTTTGAATGTGATTGACTTTAATTTAATTATATTAGCTTATTTTGAATGTGTTTGACTTTAATTTAATTCGATTACCTTATTTTGAATTAGCTTATTTAATTCAATTAGCTTTGTAGAATGTATTTGACTTCCATTTGATTCAATTAGCTTTTTTTTGAATGTGTTTAACTTTTATATGATTCAATTTGCTTTGTAGAATGTATTTGACTCTTATTTGATTTAATTAGCTTTGTTTGAATGTGTTTGACTTTCATTTGATTCAATTAGCTTTGTAGAATGTATTTGACTTTCATTTGAATCAAATAACTTTGTTTAACTGTGTTTGACTTTCATTTGATTCAATTTGCTTTGTAGAATGTATTTGACTTTCATTTTCTTCAAATAGCTTTGTTTGAATGTGTTTGACTTTCATTTGAGTCAATTAGCTTTGTAGAATGTATTTGACTTTCATTTGATTCAATTAGCTTTGTAGAATGTATTTGACTTTCACTTGGTTCGAAAGCTTTGTTTGAATGTGATTGACTTTAATTTAATTATATTAGCTTATTTTGAATGTGTTTGACTTTAATTTAATTCGATTACCTTATTTTGAATTAGCTTATTTAATTCAATTAGCTTTGTAGCATGTAATTGACTTCCATTTGATTTAATTAGCTTTGTTTGAATGTGTTTGACTTTCATTTGATTCTATTAGCTTTGTTGAATGTATTTTACTTTCATTTGATTCAATTAGCTTTGTTTGAATGTGTTTGACTTTCATTTGATTCAATTAGCTTTGTAGAATGTATTTGACTTTTATTTGATTTAATTAGCTTTGTTTGAATGTTTTTGACTCTCATTTAATTCAAATAGCTTTGTTTGAATGTGTTTCACTTTTATTTGATTCAACTAGCATTATAGAACGTATTTGACTTTCATTTGATTCAAATAGCTTTGTTTGAATGTGTTTGACTTTCATTTGATCCAATTAGCTTAGTAGAATGTATTTGACTCTCATTTGATTCAAATAGCTTTGTTTGAATGTTTTTGACTTTCATTTGATTCAATTAGCTTTGTAGAATGTATTTGACTTTTATTTGATTTAATTAGCTTTGTTTGAACGTGTTTGAATCCCATTTGATTTAAATAGCTTTGTTTGAATGTGTTTGAGTTTCATTTGATTCAATTAGCTTTGTAGAATGTATTTGACTTTCATTTGATTCAAATAGCTTTGTTTGAATGTGATTGAATTTCATTTGATTCAATTTGCTTTGTAGATTGCATTTCACTTTCATTTGATTTATATAGCTTTGTTTGAATGTGTTTGACTTTCATTTAAATTAAAAAGCTTTTTTTGAATGTGTTTGACTTTTATTTGATTTAAAAGGCTTTGTTTGAATGTGTTTGACTTTCATTTGATTCAATTAGCTTAGTAGAATGTATTTGACTTTCATTTGATTCAATTAGCTTTTTAGAATGTATTTGACTTTTACTTGGTTCGAAAGCTTTGTTTGAATGTGATTGACTTTAATTTAATTATATTAGCTTATTTTGAATGTGTTTGACTTTAATTTAATTCGATTACCTTATTTTGAATTAGCTTATTTAATTCAATTAGCTTTGTAGAATGTATTTGACTTCCATTTGATTCAATTAGCTTTTGTTTGAATGTATTTGACTTTTATATGATTCAATTTGCTTTGTAGAATGTATTTGACTTTTATTTGATTTAATTAGCTTTGTTTGAATGTGTTTGACTTTCATTTGATTCAATTAGCTTTGTAGAATGTATTTGACTTTCATTTGAATCAAATAACTTTGTTTAACTGTGTTTGACTTTCATTTGATTCAATTTGCTTTGTAGAATGTATTTGACTTTCATTTTCTTCAAATAGCTTTGTTTGAATGTGTTTGACTTTCATTTGATTCAATTAGCTTTGTAGAATGTATTTGACTTTCATTTGATTCAACTAGCTTTGTAAAATGTATTTGACTGTCATTTGATTCAAATAGCTTTATTTGAATGTGTTTGACTTTCATTTGATTCAATTAGCTTAGTAGAATTTATTTGACTTTCATTTGATTCAAATAGCGTTGTTTGAATTTATTTGACTTTCATTTGATTCAATTAGCTTTGTAGAATATATTTCACTTCCATTTGATTTAAATAACTTTGTTTGAATGTGTTTGACTTTCATTTGGTAGCTTTGTAGAATGTATTTGACTTTCGTTTGATTCAAATAGCTTTGTTTGAATGTGTTTAACTTTTGATTGATTAAATTAGCTTTGTAGAATGTATTTGACTGTCATTTGACTCAAATAGCTTTGTAAGAATGTGTTTGAATTTCATATAATTCAATTTGCTTTGTAGAATGCATTTCACTTTCATTTGATTTATATAGCTTTGTTTGAATGTGTTTGACTTTCATTTAAATTAAAAAGCTTTTTTTGAATGTGTTTGACTTTCATTTGATTTAAAAGGCTTTGTTTGAATGTGTTTGAGTTTCATTTGATGCAATTAGCTTTGTAGAATGTATTTTACTTTTACTTGATTTAATTAGCTTTGTTTGAATTTATTTGACTCTCATTTGATTCAAATAGCTTTGTTTGAATGTGTTTGACTTTCATTTGATTCAATTAGCTTTGTAGAATGTATTTGACTTTCATTTGATTCAATTAACTTTGTAGAATGTATTTGACTTTCATTTAATACGAAATATTTGTTTGAATGTGTTTAACTTTCATTTGATTCAATTAGCTTTGTTTGAATGTGTTTGACTTTCATTTGATTCAATTCGCTTTGTTGAATGTATTTGACTTTCAGTTAATTCAATTAGCTTTGTTTGAATGTGTTTGACTTTTACATGATTCAATTTGCTTTGTAGAATGTATTTGACTTTTATTTGATTTAATTAGCTTTCTCTGAATGTGTTTGACTTTCATTTGATTCAATTAGCTTTGTGGAATGTATTTGACTTTCATTTGAATCAAATAACTTTGTTTGACTGTGTTTGACTTTCATTTGATTCAATTTGCTTTGTATAATGTATTTGACTTTCATTTTCTTCAAATAGCTTTGTTTGAATGTGTTTGGCTTTCATTTGATTCAATTAGCTTTGTAGAATGTATTTGACTTTCATTTTCTTCAAATAGCTTTGTTTGAATGTATTTGACTCTCATTTGATTCAAAAAGCTTTGTTTGAATGTGTTCAACTTTCATTTGATTTAATTAGCTTTGTAGAATGCATTTCACTTTCATTTGATTTATATAACTTTGTTTGAATGCGTTTGACTTTCATTTGATTCAAATAGCTTTATTTGAATATGTTTGACTTCCATTTGATACAATTAGTGATGTGTAAACAAGATGAGAAACCTTGTTACAAAAATGATAAGTTAAAAGATTCAAAGGATTTTAAGATTCAATTATCAAGTGATCAGTTTAGTTAGGGGAACTCTCACCCTAAGCTAAGGATATAGCAAAGAGGAACTCTCACTCGTTTGCTTGGGATAGTCTAGATGAGGGAACTCTCACCAAATCATAAACTATAAGTCCTAATCTTGGGAACTCTCACCAAAACTAACACTCTTCAAATTCGGATACTCAAATTTGGAAAACAAAGTGAACTAAACTCAAGTCACTTCAATTAACAAAACACACGTTTTAGGCAAATAATCTTGGATGATTTTCATTCATTCAAAGTATGCTATTTATAGCACTAATACAACCTTTTCACTTGCCTACTTTAATTAACAAAAAGAAATAACCAAAAGGAAATTAACTAAGGGAAAGAGTGGTTAATACACGTCCCACTTAACCCCATTACAAAACATAATTAAACTTACTAAAAGACCTAAAGACTAGGCTTGAAACAAGGGAAAATGATCAGCCAAAATAGCATCCAAAGAGCATCTTCAACACACGCCCAAAACAGCCATTCTCCAAGCTTTTGTAACTCCCATTTCAAAGCCTTGATTCACGCCTCTTTATTCTTCATAACCCCCAAATAATGAGGTGCAATGTTCAGCCAACAAACTCCATAATTTACGCCCAACAAGTGCCACGAATCACTCCTCTTCAATCAGTCCAAGTAACCTACAAACGGCTAGCATGAAACACGCCCAAACTGCCTCCAATTCAGCTTGTAACCGACGCCTTTAAACATGTATTTGGAGCTTGGAAAACCGTCACTTGCTAGATACCTTCTACAAGGTTAATTACACTAAGTGAAGTGCAACCCCTTGTAAAAACATTCGAACCAAAACCGTGCAACGGATTAAGAAATGTTTTGGACAGAAATAAGGCCTTTGCATTGTCTTGAAGTTGGACCTCACCATGACCACTTGGAGCATTACAATCATTAGAACTTTGACCATATTGGTCATCCTCCTCTTCTTCAAAAGGAATTGCCCTCAATTCGTCATCATCAAAGTATGGAGCAAGGTCCCCAACGTTGAATGTGCTTGAGACACCAAATTGGCCCCCCAAATCAACCTTGTATGCATTGTCATTGATCTTTCCCACGATTTCAAATGGTCCTTCGGCTCTTGGCATAAGCTTGTTCTTTCTTTTGCTAGGAAACCTCTCTTTTCTCATGTAAATCCACACTAAGTCACCAACTTCAAATTGCTTCACGTTTTTCACCCTCTTGTTGGCTTGTTTCGTGTAGACCTCATTTGCTTTCTCAATGTTCTTCCGTACTTCCTTGTGGACCTTTAACATGAACTCGGCTTGCTCCTTAGCTCCACCACGAACGAACTTGTCTTGTGGCAAAGCTATGAGATCAATAGGAACATAAGGATTTACACCATATACCACTTCAAAAGGAGAGTACTTTGTAGTAGCACTAGGAGTCCGATTGTAAGCAAACTCGGCATGAGCTAGCTTGACATCCCAATCCTTAGCACTCTTACTAACCAAGGTCCTAAGCAACGAACCCAGAATTCTATTCACCACTTCAGTTTGCCCATCGGTTTGTGGATGGTGTGAAGTAGAAAACAGCAGCTTTGTTCCCATTAGGCGCCATATTGATTTCCAAAAATGACTAAGAAATTTTGTATCACGATCGGACACAATGGTGCGTGGCACCCCATGAAAACGAACCACTTCTTCAAAGTATAACTTAGCCACTTTCATAGCATCTTCGGTTTTGTGACAAGGAATGAAATGAGCCATTTTCTAAAACCGATCAACAACCACCATGATTGAGTCTTTACCCCTTTGAGTTCTAGGTAAAGCCACAATGAAATCCATGCTCACATCCTCCCAAGGTCTTTCCGGAACTGGCAAAGGCTTGTAGAGACCTTTGTGAAACACCATCTTGGCCCTTTGACAAGTAGAACAACGACTAACCACATGATGAACCGTGGCTAACATTTTCGGCCAATAAAAGTGAGCTTGAAGAAGCTCCATTGTTTTTTGAATTCCCACGTGACCAGCTAGACCTCCTCCATGAGCCTCATGAATCAACAAGCTTCTAATTGGACACTTAGGAATGCATAACCGATTTCCCTTAAAAAGAAAGCCATCATGTAAGGAAAATAAGTCATATACTCCATGGACACATTTCTGTATTATTCCATTGAAATCGCCATCCTCCTTGTAGTATGCTTTGATCAAATCAAACCCAAGAACCTTTGCTTCGACAACTCCAAGCAAATTATGTCTCCTAGATAAGGCATCCGCAACAACATTAGCCTTTCCACTCTTGTATTTAGAGGAAAAGTTAAAGGTTTGCAAGAATTCAACCCATTTAGCATGTCTTGAATTCAACTTCTTTTGACCATGGATGAACCTTAAAGATTCATGGTCCGAATGTAATATGAACGGTTGTGGTCTCAAGTAGTGTGACCAATGATCTAGAGCTCGTACCATAGCATAGAACTCTTTATCATAGGTGGAATAATTCAACTTGCCTTGACTCAATTTTTCACTGAAATAAGCAATTGGACGCCCTTCTTGAATCAAAACTGCTCCAATCCCCTTCCCACTTGCGTCACACTCAACTTCAAATGGTTTGGAAAAATCAGGGAGTGCAAGAATAGGAGTGTTGCACATTTTCTCCTTGACTTCCTCAAAGGCCTTTTGAGCTTGTGTAGTCCATTCAAACGTCCCCTTTTTAGTACACTCAGTTATAGGAGCCATGAGTGTGCTAAAATTCTTGATAAATCTTCTATAGAAAGAAGCTAGACCATGGAAAGAACGGACCTCCGTGAGTGTTTTCGGACTAGGCCATGATTGAATTGCTTCAACCTTGCAAGGATCCACCTTCACGCCATTACCTGAAACTATGTAACCAAGAAAAGTGACCTCATATAACATAAAATCACATTTTTCAAGTTTCCCATACAATTTTTGCGTTCTTAAAACAGAAAAAACTTGAAACAAATGTTCTAAATGCTCATCCTTATTTTTAGAGTAAATAAGGATATCATCAAGGTACACCACCACGAATTTGCCAAGGAATGGCCTCAACACCTCGTTCATTAATCTCATGAACGTGCTAGGTGCATTGGTCAATCCAAATGGCATTACAAGCCATTCATACAACCCATGCTTTGTCTTGAATGCAGTCTTCCATTCATCACCTTCCCTCATACGAATTTGATGGTAACCACTTCTCAAATCAACTTTTGAAAATACATTTGAACCACTCAATTCGTCCAACATATCATCTAGTCTTGGAATTGGGAACCTGTACTTGATAGTAATATTGTTAACAGCTCTACTATCAATGCACATACGCCAAGTACCATCCTTTTTAGGAACCAACAAAGCAGGAACTGCACATGGACTCATAGATTCACGCACATAGCCCATACCCATCAATTCTTCGATTTGTCTTTGCAACTCCTTAGTTTCTAAAGGGTTACATCTATAGGCAGGTTTATTTGGTAGAGGTGCGCCTGGAATGAGATCAATTTGATGCTCAATTCCTCTCAAGGGTGGTAATCCCTTAGGTAACTCATCAGGAAAAACATCCTCAAACTCTTTAATCAGTTTTGCAAGTTTAGGATTTTGACTCACAAATTTTTCATGGATTTCTTTAGAGTACAACATGAATATCTCTTCCTCACCCTCAAACTCCCTCTCAAACTCTTTACAAGATAATAAAGAAATTTGTGACTTTTGTGGTTGTGAAAACCGTGGGGGTGGTAAAGGGTGCAACTTCTTTTGTTTCCCTTGGTGAGTGATAGTGTAGGTGTTATGGTACCCATCATGGATAGATTTTTTATCAGATTGCCACGGTCTACCAAGAAGAATATGACAAGCATCCATTAAAACAACATCACACAATTGACTATCATGATATGAACCAATCGAAAAATTCACCATACATTGCTTTCTAACCCCAGTGCTAGCATTAGAATCTAACCAACTCAATTTGTAAGGATGTGGATGATTAGTGGTGGTAAGACCTAGTTTAGATACTAAAGTTTTCGACACAGTATTAGCCTCACTGCCCCCATCAATAATTAAATCACATACCTCGTCACCAACTTTACATTTGGTGATGAAAATGTGTTGTCTTTGTGGCGCCAAAGGTTCCTCCACACGAGCTTGCAAAGCTCTCCTAACCACCAAGTTTGTTTTGCCCTCCATTTCAGGATAGCAATGGTCCTCCTCCTCATCCTTTTCATGCGGGGTCACCTCCTTCTCTTCTTCAGACTCAAATTCCTCCCAATTGATGCTTTGGGTGGCTATGAGTTTAACCTCTTGCATGGTTAAGGCTCTTGAATTAGGACAATCTTTTTTATAATGTCCTCTACCTCCACACTTGTAACATACAATGTCACTAAGTTTGAAGTCTTTCGTGTTCCTCTTTGGTGGCTCATTAGGCTTGCTAAAAGAAGAACCCTCCTTCGAGGTGAAGGGTGGTTTACGTACCACTGGAGTAGTAGTAGGCGTTTTCTTCCTTTTCCTTTTAGCATCAAACTTTGTCACAAGTTTGCAAGCTTCCACAAACGTGAGGTTAGTGTAACCGTCAAGTTTGTCTTGTAACTCTTGTTCCAACCCAGCTACAAAACGTCCCAACTTCAGCTCTTCATTTTCAGTCACCTCACATACAATGGCAAGCCTATCAAATTCTTTGATATAGTCTTCCACCGAATCGCCATTTTGTTGGAGAGTACTCCATTTCACATACTGATTTTGCTTGTAATTGTGAGGAATGAAACGATCTCTCATTCTTTTCTTCAGCTTTTCCCAAGTGGAAATGTGAGCCTTACCCCTAAGGGTACGCCCCCTTTGTTCTCCTTGCAACCAACTGTCACCATAGCCCTTCAGTTTGACTTTGGCTATCTTGTACTGTTGAACCGTCTCATGGATGTCCTTGTACTCAAAGTACCTTTCCAAGGATTTCTCCCACTCCAAGTACTTCTCCGGATCAAGTGTCCCATCAAAGGCAGGAACGTCCACTTTGAGACTCCTATCCTCCCTCCTAGGTGGAGGGTCTTCACCTTGATCTCTCCTATCTTGCTCGTTCATGAGCCTTGCCATCAAGGCAGCAAGGTTCCCTTGTAGATTGGCATTGGTTTCGGCCAACCTTTCCTGACTAGCAATGGATCGATTAAGAGCTTCCAAAGCTGTCCTCAAATCTTGATTTTCTCCCATGGTATGTAGGTATTCGACCCCTCTGGAAAATTTAAGAAAATTTTCCCCCTACCTGACGCGCCAAATGATGTGTAAACAAGATGAGAAACCTTGTTACAAAAATGATAAGTTAAAAGATTCAAAGGATTTTAAGATTCAATTATCAAGTGATCAGTTTAGTTAGGGGAACTCTCACCCTAAGCTAAGGATATAGCAAAGAGGAACTCTCACTCGTTTGCTTGGGATAGTCTAGATGAGGGAACTCTCACCAAATCATAAACTATAAGTCCTAATCTTGGGAACTCTCACCAAAACTAACACTCTTCAAATTCGGATACTCAAATTTGGAAAACAAAGTGAACTAAACTCAAGTCACTTCAATTAACAAAACACACGTTTTAGGCAAATAATCTTGGATGATTTTCATTCATTCAAAGTATGCTATTTATAGCACTAATACAACCTTTTCACTTGCCTACTTTAATTAACAAAAAGAAATAACCAAAAGGAAATTAACTAAGGGAAAGAGTGGTTAATACACGTCCCACTTAACCCCATTACAAAACATAATTAAACTTACTAAAAGACCTAAAGACTAGGCTTGAAACAAGGGAAAATGATCAGCCAAAATAGCATCCAAAGAGCATCTTCAACACACGCCCAAAACAGCCATTCTCCAAGCTTTTGTAACTCCCATTTCAAAGCCTTGATTCACGCCTCTTTATTCTTCATAACCCCCAAATAATGAGGTGCAATGTTCAGCCAACAAACTCCATAATTTACGCCCAACAAGTGCCACGAATCACTCCTCTTCAATCAGTCCAAGTAACCTACAAACGGCTAGCATGAAACACGCCCAAACTGCCTCCAATTCAGCTTGTAACCGACGCCTTTAAACATGTATTTGGAGCTTGGAAAACCGTCACTTGCTAGATACCTTCTACAAGGTTAATTACACTAAGTGAAGTGCAACCCCTTGTAAAAACATTCGAACCAAAACCGTGCAACGGATTAAGAAATGTTTTGGACAGAAATAAGGCCTTTGCATTGTCTTGAAGTTGGACCTCACCATGACCACTTGGAGCATTACAATCATTAGAACTTTGACCATATTGGTCAATTAGCTTTGTTGAAGGTATTTGACATTTATATTATTAAAATAGCTTTGTTGGAATATGTTTGACTTTCATTTGATTCAATTAGCTTTGTTTGAATGTGTTTGACTTTCATTTGATTCAATTAGCTTTGTAGAACGTATTTGACTTTCATTTGATTCAATTAGCTTTGTTTGAATGAGTTTGACTTTCATTTGATTCAATTAGCTTTGTAGAATGTATTTGACTCTCATTTGATTCAAATAGCTTTGTTTGAATGCGTTTAACTTTCATTTGATTCAATTAGCTTTGTAGAATGCATTTCACTTTCATTTGATTTAAATAACTTTGTTTCAATGCGTTTTACTTTCTTTTGATTCAAATAGCTTTATTTGAATATGTTTGACTTTCATTTTATACAATTAGCTTTGTTGAACGTATTTGACATTCATTTTATTAAAATAGCTTTGTTTGAATTTGTTTGACTTTCATTTGATTCAATTTGCTTTGTTTGAATGTGTTTGACTTTCATTAGATTCTATTAGCTTTGTTGAATGTATTTTACTTTCATTTGATTCAAATAGCTTTGTTTGAATGTGTTTGACTTTCATTTGATTCAATTTGCATTGTATAATGTATTCGACTTTTATTTGATTTAATTAGCTTTGTTTGAATGTTTTTGACTCTCATTTAATTCAAATAGCTTTGTTTGAATGTGTTTCACTTTTATTTGATTCAACTAGCTTTATAGAACGTATTTGACTTTCATTTGATTCAAATAGCTTTGTTTGAATGTGTTTGACTTTCATTTGATCCAATTAGCTTAGTAGAATGTATTTGACTTTCATTTGATTCAAATAGCTTTATTTGAATGTGTTTGAGTTTCATTTGATTCAATTTGCTTTGTAGAATGTATTTGACTTTCATTTGATTCAATTTGCTTTGTAGATTGCATTTCACTTTCATTTGATTTATATAGCTTTGTTTGAATGTGTTTGACTTTCATTTAAATTAAAAAGCTTTTTTTTGAATGTGTTTGACTATTCATTTGATTTAAAAGGCTTTGTATTGAATGTGTTTGACTTTCATTTGATTCAATTAGCTTAGTAGAATGTATTTGACTTTCATTTGATTCAATTAGCTTAGTAGAATGTATTTGACTTTCACTTGGTTCGAAAGCTTTTGTTTGAATGTGATTGACTTTAATTTAATTCGATTACCTTATTTTGAATTAGCTTATTTAATTCAATTAGCTTTGTAGAATGTATTTGACTTCCATTTGATTCAATTAGCTTTTGTTTGAATGTGTTGACTTTTATATGATTCAATTTGCTTTGTAGAATGTATTTGACTTTTATTTGATTTAATTAGCTTTGTTTGAATGTGTTTGACTTTCATTTGATTCAATTAGCTTTGTAGAATGTATTTGACTTTCATTTGAATCAAATAACTTTGTTTGACTGTGTTTGACTTTCATTTGATGCAATTTGCTTTGTAGAATGTATTTGACTTTCATTTTCTTCAAATAGCTTTTGTTTGAAACTTGTTTGACTTTCATTTGATTATATATTAGCTTTGTAGAATGTATTTGACAATTCATTTAATTAAAATAGCTTTGTTTGAATGTGTTTGACTTTCATTTGATTCAATAAGCCTTTGTTTGAATGTGTTTGACTTTCATTTGATTCAATTAGCTTTGTAGAATGTATTTGACTTTCATTCTGATTCAAATAGCTTTGTTTGAA
>NW_018743124.1:0-17049 GCF_001683475.1 Chenopodium quinoa
AAAGCTATTTGAATCAAATGAGAGTCAAATACATTCAAACAAAGCTAATTAAATAAAATAAAAGTCAAATACATTCTACAAAGCAAACTGAATCAAATGAAAGTCAAAACACATTCAAACAAAGCTATTTGAATCAAAATAAAAGTCAAAATACATTCTACAAAGCAAATCGAATCAAATGAAAGTCAAACACATTCAAACAAAGAATTTGAATCAAATGAAAGTCAAACACAATTCAAATAAAGCGATTTGAATCAAAATGAGAGTCAAATACATTCAAACAAAAGCTAATTTAAATCAAATAAAAGTCAAATACATTCTACAAAAGAAAATTGAATCAAATGAAAGTCTAACACATTCAAACAAAGCTATTTGAATCAAATGAAAGTCAAATTACATTCTACAAACGCTAATTGAATCAAATGAAAGTCAAACACATTCAAACAAAGCTATTTTAATCAAATGAAAGTCAAATACATTCTACATAGCTAATTGAATCAAATGAAAGGCAAACACTTTCAAACAAAGCTATTTAAATCAAATAAATGTCAAATACATTCTATAAAGCTATTTAAATCAAATGAAAGTCAAACACATTCCAACAAAGCTATTTGAATCAAATGAAAGTAAAAAACATTCAAACAAATCTATTTGAATCAAATGAAAGTCAAATACATTCTTCAAAGCTAGTTGAATCAAATGAAAGTCAAATACATTCAAACAAAGCTATTTGAATCACATGAAAGTCAAACACATTCAAATAAAGCTATTTGAATCAAATGAAAGTCTAACACATTCAAACAAAGTTATTTAAAATAAAATGAAAGTGAAATGCATTCTACAAAGCTAACTGAATCAAATGAAAGTCAAACACATTCAAACCAAGCTATTTGCAACAAACGAAAGTCAAATACATTCTACAAAGCTAATTGAATCAAATGAAAGTTAAACACATTCAAACAAAGCTAAATGAATCAAATGAAAGTCAAACACATTCAAACAAAGCTAATTGAATCATATGAATGTCAAACACATTCAAACAAAGCTAATTGAATCAAATGAAAGTCAAACACATTTAATCAAAGCTATTTGAATCAAATGAAAGTCAAATACATTCTACAAAGCTAATTGAATCAAATGAAAGTCAATCACATTCAAACAAAGCTATTTGAATCAAATGAAAGTCAAATGCATTCTACAAAGCTATTTGAATCAAATGAAAGTCAAATACATTCTACAAAGCTATTTGAATCAAATGAGAGTCAAATACATTCAAACAAAGCTAATTAAATAAAATAAAAGACAAATACATTCTACAAAGCAAATTGAATCAAATGAAAGTCAAACACATTCAAACAAAGCTAATTTGAATCGTATAAATGTCAAACACATTCAAACAAAGCTAATTGAATCAAAAGAAAGTTAAACACATTCAAACAAAGCTATTTAAATCAAATGAAAAAACAAATGCATTCTACAAAGCTAATTGAATCAAATGAAAGTAAAATACATTCAAACAAATCTATTTGAATCAAATGAAAGTCAAATACATTCTTCAAAGCTAGTTGAATCAAAAGAAAGTCAAATACATTCAAACAAAGCTATTTGAATCACATGAAAGTCAAACACATTCAAACAAAGGAATTTGAATCAAATGAAAGTCAAACACATTCAAATAAAGCTATTTGAATCAAATGAGAGTCAAATACATTCAAACAAAGCTAAGTAAATCAAATAAAAGTCAAATACATTCTACAAAGAAAATTGAATCAAATGAAAGTCAAACACATTCAAACAAAGCTATTTGAATCAAATGAAAGTCAAACACATTCAATCAAAGCTATTTGAATCAAATGAAAGTCAAATACATGCTACAAAGCTAATTGAATCAAATGAATATCAATCACATTCAAAGAAAGCTAATTGAATCAAATGAGAGTCAAATACATTCAAACAAAGCTAATTAAATCAAATAAAAGTCAAATACATTTGATGTGAATCAAGAGGGAAATTCTTTTGAAGAGCCAATCATATTGGTTTTAAGGCCATTAGGGTTCGAGCTTGGAGCAAAGAATCAAGAATGGTTAACATGCGCAGCCATTGAAGAAGAAGTCAAGGACCAGTTGGGTTCCGACGACAACAGCGGTGGCGACGCGCCGATCTGGGTGCCACGCGCCGGCTTCCTAGCTCCGGCCTGAGTCCAGCTACACGGTGGTGGGGCGCGTGTCGAGGATAGAGGCGCGTGAGGTGGTAGTTCGGCGGCAGTACAAAAAAGAAAGATTTTCTTTACTTAGTTTTTTTCTAGAGTTTTGCTTGCAAGTTTTTACCTTTCACTTGAAAGGGTTTTTCTTGGTTTAAGCAATTAGGATAAGTTTATTTTTCTGTCATTTAGTTGCTATAAACTTCATAAGGTGATTAGGAAAGTTTTTAGTTAGTTAGAGTTTGATTAGGAATAAACTACCTAGCAATCTTATCTTTGATAGGATTGAAATTCTATCTTATGTAGGATTATTAGAATCCTATCTAGGTTAGATCTTCTACTTCTAGGAGGACTAGGAGACCTCTTTTGAGGCTTTTAAAAGCTTATTTTCGTGGCTTTGAGGAACATATCAAAACCAGAAAATTTAATACAAGTTTATTGTTTGTTTTGCTTAATTGCTTACAAATTCTTTTGCTAGTTTTCAATTCAAGGAGTTGGTTGAAGATTAGAACATTAAACACTTAGTGTCTAGGAGTAGGCTAAGAGTTTAATCTCAAAATAATTAGCGTCCAGGAGTGGGTTAATTAATTTGGGGATTCGAATCATAAGTTTCAGGAGTGATCTTGTGAGGAGAAATATCGGTTCGTTTTTATTCAATCTTAAAGAAATCCTTCAAGATTGGATCGTTACTTCAAGATTGTGGATTTTCTAAAATCTTGACTAAACAAGGGGTTAGAATCCACATCAAATTGGTATCAGATTTCAGGGGTTTTTGATCGTTCAACACTTCGTTCATCAAATCGCACTTGTTCTCGGATAACCAGTTTTTCTGTCAACTTCAGAAGGCTCGTTCTCCTTCGTTACAAGGTCTTTTCAGGTGATTCTTTTTTTGATTTTGAGTGAAATTTTGTCTACTTTCTGCCTGTGAAATTTCGAAATTTTTCGAGTTCGTTTGCTATTAAACTGGACTGTTTTCCGCAACTGTGTCAGTTTTGGTCCGATTTAATACTTACTGCTCGTTGTGTGCAATTTTGTTCCAAGTTGTGTTGCGATTTTTGTGGGATATACCTGTGTGGATAAGGGTTCTTTTAAGTCTGTTTTTGTCTTATAATTATGGAGGAAGCTTTGAGCAAACTCATGGATGAATTTGCAAGATTGCAAGATAATACGGAGGCACGTTTTAATGCTTTTTCACAACTATTGCTTGATAAAAAGAAAAAGAAGAAAAAACGGCATGATAGTGATAGTGATGCTTCTAGTAGTGATGTTGATACTCATAATATGAATAAGATTGATGATAAAGGTATCAAGCTTGATGATTTTTACGGGTCTAGGAAGCCCGAAGATTTTCTTGAGTGGGCGAGACAATTAGAGAAAATTTCAGATTATAAAGGTTTTGATGATTCTCAACGTTTCAAAATTGCTTATATACGACTCACTAAGAATGCGGGAATTTGGTTCGATAATTTGAAAGCACGACGTGCTAGGGCTGGGAAAGAAAAAAATCAAGACTTGGACGGTTTTGAAAAGGAAGATGCGTTCTAAATACCTTCCACATGATTTCGAACAAATTCTGTATGTGAAACTCACTATGTTGACACAAGATACTAAGAGTGT
Source organism: Chenopodium quinoa (assembly GCF_001683475.1). Lineage (NCBI taxonomy): Eukaryota > Viridiplantae > Streptophyta > Magnoliopsida > Caryophyllales > Amaranthaceae > Chenopodium > Chenopodium quinoa. Next base: position 3,818 of record NW_018743124.1, read on the forward strand.
TAATGAATATATTGCTGAATTTGATAAACTAACCTCTCTTTGTGATTTGGATGAAAAAGAACCATTGAGGATTGCTAGGTTCCTTAAAGGTCTAAATCGCACTATCTCTAGGAAGATTGAATTGAGTACGTATGAATCATTCAATGATGTGTGCAAACTAGCTTTAAAAATTGAAAGTCATTGGCTCGAAGATAAGAAGAGCACAAGTACAAAGAGTTTTGGTACCAAGTTCTCACAAGGGACCGAAACAAGCAAAGCTTTCAAGCCTTTTAAACCGAGTTCCTACGAGTCTAAGGGAGAAAAGCTCAACAAGTGGAGAAAAGAAATTCGTTAAGATATCTAAAGAAGAGTTCGAAGCCCGAATTAGATGTTTCAAATGTCAAGGAAAGGGACATAGGTCGGATCAATGTCCTTCCAAGAAAACTCTCACAATAAGACAGTACGAACAACAAGTAGAAGAAGAGAAACACATAGTTTTTGAGTGTGACGATGAGGAATCCGAAACTAAGGCAACAGGTAGTGAGGAAGAGAACGAGGAGATTGATCCCGAGGATGATGAAAAGGTGCTTGTGGTAAGGAAGATCCTCCATGCCGAAGCAAACCCTAACAAATCTCAACGGGAAAACTTATTCCATACTCGTTGCAAAGTAGGAGATATATCATGCAAGGTGATCATTGATAGTGGTTCATGTACTAATGTGGCGTCCACAGAAATGGTTACTAAGCTCAACCTTCCAACAAGAGTACATGAGAATCCTTACAAGTTGAGTTGGCTTGATGATTCTAAGGGACTTCATGTAAAGAAACAAGCCTTAGTAAGCTTTTCCATTGGCAAATACAAAGAAAAGTTATGGTGTGATATTATTCCTATGAGTGCTTGTCACCTTCTTTTAGGGAGACCTTGGCAATTTGATCGTCAAGTTACACATGATGGTGAGGCAAATACTTATTCGGTGAAAGTAGGGAAACAAAAGGTTCAAACTCAATCCTCTACCCCCTAATGCAAGCTACGGTCATAACAAAGATAAAGAGAAGCAAGTGCCGAATTTCTTTTTGAATGCTAAGGAACTTGAGAGTGAAGTAGAAAAGGGAGCCACGGTCTTTGCCTTAGTGATAAAAGAGGCGAAATCCACAAGTTCTTCAACAAACGTGCACCTAGAAGAATTGCTAGATGAATTTAAGGATGTGTTCCCAGAGGCACTTCCTAAAGGTCTACCTCCTTTGCGTGGAATAGAGCATGCTATTGATCTTATTCCCGGAGCTCCCCTACCTAATAAACCAGCCTATAGGTGCGACCCTACGGCTTCCCAAGAGCTTCAAAGACAAATAGAGGAATTGATTGAAAGAGGCTATGTTCGTGAAAGCATGAGCCCTTGTGCGGTTCCAGCTTTACTAGTTCCAAAGAAAGATGGTACATGGAGAATGTGTATTGATTCAAGAGCGGTCAACAACATTACTATCAAGTATCGATTCCCTATGCCACGACTAGAAGACATGCTTGATGAGTTACATGGTTCTACCATATTTTCCAAGATCGATCTTAGAAGCGGCTACCATCAAATGCGAATTAGAGAAGGAGATGAGTGGAAGACTGCTTTCAAAACTAAGCAAGGATTATATGAATGGATGGTCATGCCCTTTGGGCTATGCAATGCGCCAAGTTCATTCATGAGACTCATGAACGAGGTACTTCGACCCTTCTTAAATAAGTTCATTGTCGTTTACCTTGATGATATATTAGTCTATAGTCGAGATAATGTTGAACACATTGATCATCTTAGAAGATTATTTGAAACATTAAGAGAACATCAACTATATGGCAAACTTGAAAAGTGCTCATTCATGGTTCCAAGTATTTCTTTTCTTGGCTATATTATTTCGGGTAAGGGTATTGAAGTGGATCCCGAGAAGGTGGCTGCTATGTCGACTTGGGTGGCGCCTAAAAACATTCGTGAAGCACGTAGTTTTCATGGTCTTGCATCGTTCTATAGAAGGTTCATTAGAAACTTTTCTAGTATCATGGCACCTTTCACGGAATTGATGAAGAAAGGGGACTTTGTGTGGACTAATTCGGCGCAACAAGCATTTGAGACAATCAAGGAAAGACTATGCAATACGCCGGTTCTAGCTTTGCCTAACTTTGATAAATTGTTTGAAGTGGAATGTGATGCAAATGGAGCAGGTATAGGTGCGGTTCTAATTCAAGAAGCACGACCTATCTCTTACTTTAGTGAGAAACTAAGTGGTGCAAAGTTGAACTACTCTAACTATGATCGTGAATTTTATGCTATTGTACGTGCTTTGGATCATTGGTCTCATTACTTAAGACCAAAACCTTTTGTGCTACATTCGGATCATGAGGCTTTGAAGTATATCCATGGACAACAAAAGTTGAATTATAGACACGCCAAGTGGGTTGAGTTCCTACAATCTTTTACGTTTTCTTCAAAGTATAAGGAAGGCAAAGCGAATGTGGTTGCCAATGCACTATCAAGGAGATCTTATTTGCTAGCCATGGTGGATGCTAGGATCATTGGTTTTGATCATATACTTGGGTTGTATGCAACCTGTCCGGATTTGGCAAAAGAGTACAAAGACCCTTCACGCAACTTTGTGCTTCAAGATGGCTTCTTATTTCAAGGTAACAAACTTTGTATTCCTCAATGTGGTGTGCGTGAATTGCTTATTAGAGAAGTGCATAGTGGTGCAATTGCGGGGCACTTTGGTGTTCACAAAACAGTTGATATGCTTAGAGAATATTTCTATTGGCCAAATATGATCAAGGATGTTCAAAGTGTGATTTCAAGATGTGCTACTTGTCAAAAGGCAAAGAGTTCTTTTTCAAAGGGCTTATACACACCTCTTCCAGTTCCAGATTGTCCTTGGGATAGTGTTAGTATGGACTTCATTGTTGGACTACCACGAACTCAAAGAGGGAAGGATGCTATTATGGTTGTAGTTGATAGATTCTCAAAGATGGCTCACTTTGTTCCAATGCACAAGACGGATGATGCGCAACATGTAGCTAATCTATACTTCAAGGAAATTGTTCGACTTCATGGAGTTCCTAGAAGCATAGTTTCGGATAGGGACTCAAAGTTCCTTAGCCACTTTTGGAAGTGTTTGTGGAAGCTACTTGGAACAAAGCTCATGTTTAGTACTTCTCATCATCCTCACACAGATGGTCAAACTGAGGTAACCAATCGAACCTTAGGTACTTTACTTAGAGGGTTGGTTAGTAAGACTCAAAAGGATTGGGATATGAGACTTTGCCATGCGGAGTTTGCTTATAATCGGTCACCCTCATCAACTACACAACAAGCTCCATTTGAAGTTGTTTATGGCATTAATCCATTCTTGCCTATTGATTTGTTGCCGTTAAACAAAGAGGACATCCATATTGATGCTAAGAAACGGCTTGAAGTTTTTAAGAGGACATGTGAACAAGTTAAAGTAAGAATTGAGAAGATGAATAACTTATACAAAGCAAGGTCTAACAAAAAGCGCAAACAACCTACATTCAAGCCGGGAGATCTTGTTTGGTTACACTTAAGGAAGGAAAGGTTTCGACACAAAAGGAAGAACAAGCTCATGCCTAGAGCTGACGGCCCTTTTGAGGTTTTGGAAGTTTATGGTGATAGTGCTTACAAACTTGATCTACCAAGCGAATATGGTAATGTAAGTGCTACTTTTAATGTTGGTGATTTGACTCCTTACCTAGATGAAGTGAATTTGAGGACAAATTCTTTTGAAGAGGGGGAGAATGATGTGAATCAAGAGGGAAATTCTTTTGAAGAGCCAATCATATTGGTTTTAAGGCCATTAGGGTTCGAGCTTGGAGCAAAGAATCAAGAATGGTTAACATGCGCAGCCATTGAAGAAGAAGTCAAGGACCAGTTGGGTTCCGACGACAACAGCGGTGGCGACGCGCCGATCTGGGTGCCACGCGCCGGCTTCCTAGCTCCGGCCTGAGTCCAGCTACACGGTGGTGGGGCGCGTGTCGAGGATAGAGGCGCGTGAGGTGGTAGTTCGGCGGCAGTACAAAAAGAAAGATTTTCTTTACTTAGTTTTTTCTAGAGTTTTGCTTGCAAGTTTTTACCTTTCACTTGAAAGGGTTTTTCTTGGTTTAAGCAATTAGGATAAGTTTATTTTTCTGTCATTTAGTTGCTATAAACTTCATAAGGTGATTAGGAAAGTTTTTAGTTAGTTAGAGTTTGATTAGGAATAAACTACCTAGCAATCTTATCTTTGATAGGATTGAAATTCTATCTTATGTAGGATTATTAGAATCCTATCTAGGTTAGATCTTCTACTTCTAGGAGGACTAGGAGACCTCTTTTGAGGCTTTTAAAAGCTTATTTTCGTGGCTTTGAGGAACATATCAAAACCAGAAAATTTAATACAAGTTTATTGTTTGTTTTGCTTAATTGCTTACAAATTCTTTTGCTAGTTTTCAATTCAAGGAGTTGGTTGAAGATTAGAACATTAAACACTTAGTGTCTAGGAGTAGGCTAAGAGTTTAATCTCAAAATAATTAGCGTCCAGGAGTGGGTTAATTAATTTGGGGATTCGAATCATAAGTTTCAGGAGTGATCTTGTGAGAAGAAATATCGGTTCGTTTTTATTCAATCTTAAAGAAATCCTTCAAGATTGGATCGTTACTTCAAGATTGTGGATTTTCTAAAATCTTGACTAAACAAGGGGTTAGAATCCACATCAACATTCTACAAAGCAAATTGAATCAAATGAAAGTCAAACACATTCAAACAAAGCTATTTGAATCAAATGAAAGTCAAACACATTCAATCAAAGCTATTTGAATCAAATAAAAGTCAAATACATTCTACAAAGCTAATTGAATCAAATGAAAGTCAATCACATTCAAACACAGCTTTTTAAATCAAATGAAAGTCAAATGCATTCTACAAAGCTATTTGAATCAAATGAAAGTCAAATACATTTTACAAAGCTATTTGAATCAAATGAAAGTCAAATACATTCAAACAAAGCTAATTAATTCAAATAAAAGTCAAATACATTCTACAAAGCAAATTGAATCAAATGAAATTCAAACACATTCAAACAAAACTAATTGAATCGTATGAATGTCAAACACATTCAAACAAAGCTAAATGAATCAAATGAATGATGCAAATCACGAAAGTCCTATTAGTCCTAGTCACAATTTTCATCCAAGTCCAAGTTACGGTTCATCCAAAGAAGTGATACTTGCGAAATCATTTGAAGACCAAACCTTGGATTCTTTTGCTGCCCATGGTCCGTTTGGTTTTAATCATGGATTTACTTGCTTAATTGCTCATTAAGCACGTTAATTGAAGCATTTTGAACAGCCATTTTAGTTGAGAGGAACTCAAGGAGAAACTTCAATGCATGAATAATGAAAGGGGCGTGAATCAAGGGGGGGTTACAAATGCACCTCCAACGGTTTTCTTGCTGAATTTGTGGCTGTTAGCTTAGCTCATTTACATGCGTTTAATAAGGACGTTAAGGGGCATATGAAGACTAAGAGGCTGCTGCACTTAGACGTAATTTAGGCTTAGTTTCATTTTCGTTGTTTAAAGCTTTAATAAATCAGTTTGCTTCTTTAAGTTAAGCAATGATTGTTAGTTCTTTTAGTTGCTTATAAAAGGCATGTAATTGTAGTTTGTAATCAGATTTTGATCAATGAAAAAGAGCTTTTGCTTGAACTTAAAACTGATTATTTTGTGAAATAACCGGTTTTTGTACCAAGTTAGACTTGAAGAGGTTGAGTGGTTAAGTGAGTAATCCTTCCATACAATTTGAACTTAGTAGGTTGAGTGAGAAATCCTTGCCTTCATATCCTTGTTTGTTAAATGAGAAATCCTTACAAACCTACACCTAAATTCTACATAAACATACCTAAACCCCAACCTAAAATCAATCCTTTGCTTAAGCTTGATTGATTAACTTGTTTAAACTAATTTCATCTACTAGTTTTTACATCAATGAAAGTCAAACACATTCAAACAAAGCTATTTGAATCAAATGAAAGACAAATGCATTCTACAAAGCTAATTGAATCAAATGAAAGTAAAAAACATTCAAACAAATCTATTTGAATCAAATGAAAGTCAAATACATTCTTCAAAGCTAGTTGAATCAAACGAAAGTCAAATACATTCAAACAAAGCTATTTGAATCACATGAAAGTCAAACACATTCAAATAAAGCTATTTGAATCAAATGAAAGTCTAACACATTCAAACAAAGTTATTTAAATAAAATGAAAGTGAAATGCATTCTACAAAGCTAACTGAATCAAATGAAAGTCAAACACATTCAATCAAAGCTATTTGAATCAAATGAAAGTCAAATACATTCTACAAAGCTAATTGAATCAAATGAAAGTCAATCACATTCAAACAAAGCTATTTGAATCAAATGAAAGTCAAATGCATTCTACAAAGCTATTTGAATCAAATGAAAGTCAAATACTTTCTACAAAGCTATTTGAATCAAATGAGAGTCAAATACATTCAAACAAAGCTAATTAAATCAAATAAAAGTCAAATACATTCTACAAAGCAAATTGAATCAAATGAAAGTCAAACACATTCAAACAAAGCTAATTGAATCGTATGAATGTCAAACACATTCAAACAAAGCTAATTGAATCAAATGAAAGTTAAACACATTCAAACAAAGCTATTTAAATCAAATGAAAAACAAATGCATTCTACAAAGCTAATTGAATCAAATGAAAGTAAAATACATTCAAACAAATCTATTTGAATCAAATGAAAGTCAAATACATTCTTCAAAGCTAGTTGAATCAAAAGAAAGTCAAATACATTCAAACAAAGCTATTTGAATCACATGAAAGTCAAACACATTCAAACAAAGGAATTTGAATCAAATGAAAGTCAAACACATTCAAATAAAGCTATTTGAATCAAATGAGAGTCAAATACATTCAAACAAAGCTAATTAAATCAAATAAAAGTCAAATACATTCTACAAAGAAAATTGAATCAAATGAAAGTCAAACACATTCAAACAAAGCTATTTGAATAAAATGAAAGTCAAACACATTCAATCAAAGCTATTTGAATCAAATGAAAGTCAAATACATTCTACAAAGCTAATTGAATCAAATGAAAATCAATCACATTCAAAGAAAGCTATTTGAATCAAATGAGAGTCAAATACATTCAAACAAAGCTAATTAAATCAAATAAAAGTCAAATACATTCTACAAATGATCCAAAGTGGATATCTAATGAACCTGTTGCTTTAGTCTTAGAGACTCTTGGATTTTATCCATTTACAAAGAAGGCTGAAGTTCTATGTTGCATTTCATGGGTAGATTGAAGATTGGGCGCATGGCCCGTTTCACTACAGATTTGGCACGTTTCACTGCTATTTTGGGCGTGTGGATCCTAAGCCATTTACTAGCTATTATTATCTTATATTTTAGTTAATGTTGCTGAAATAATGCCAAGAGTTTAGCTCTTTGGCCGGTTGTAATAGGAAGTTATCTTTAGGCTTTATTATGCTTTTATTGTTTAGCTTAAATCAAGGAGGAAAACTGTTGGCTTTTGGCTGTTCATGCTTGGACGGTTTTCCTTGACTTTTGGTGTGTTTTTGCTGCTCCTTTCCTCTATAAAAGGGAGAGCAAAACAGAAATAAAAACCAGTTTTGAGTTTGGATAAAAAAACCTTGTGTTTTAGCATTTTAACTTAGAGTTTGTCTCAAGTTCAAGTGTTCCCTTATTGCTTTGAGTAAGTCTTGAGTGATAAGCTTAGGAGAGATTGAGTGAGTCTTATCTCTGGCCTAAAACCCCAAAACTTTGAGTGTGTCCTTGAGTTTTGGCCCTTTTATCTTGTTCCATGATATTTGAGTATTCTAACTATAAGTATTTTTAAATCCATCAACCCATATTCGGGAGGGTGTATTTAGATTTACATCATCTGGTATCAGAGCCTAGTTAAGGGTTTCTTGAAGAAAATCGAGTTTGAAGGCGTTTGGAGCAAAACGGCAGAATTCAATCAGTTTGGAGTTGCGGTTTGAGAAGGACATATCTCCTTCGTTTTCTGTCCAAATCGAGTTATTTCTTTTTTGAATCTGGATATTTATTTGCGTAGATTACTCACAAAACTTTTCAGATATTTTGGAATTTTTTCTGCTAATAAACTGGGCAGGTTTTTCGCAGCAACGCAGAAAAGAGGCAAAACCGGGAAGGCAGAATTCAATTGAAGATTTCTCCCTCATCCGAAAAGCTTTTGAGGAATTTCTTTTTTGCAAATTGGTTGTTTTGATCTGAATTTCTGAATTTGTAAGCCTTTGAGAGTCTAGAGGCAATTTTCGTTTTTCATTTTGTCTCTAATTTCGGCAGTTTTCATTGTACTTGTAATATCCAAGCAAAAATAGTGGAAATCATGTCTAGTGAGGAGCTTGCTAGAATGTTGCAAGTAATCACTGAAAAATTGGAGAATTTGGAGAAAAAAACAGAAGAGAGTGAAGTCTCTAGGGCACAACAAGATACTAGGATGGATGCCATATCTGATATGCTCCTTAAAGCCACTAGGAAAATAAATGAATTAGAGGAGGAGGATGAAAATAGTGGTAACAATTTTAGACAATTTGATGAAGATAGGGGTCTAAAAATTGATATGCATGAATTTGATGGAGGGCATGATTGTGAGGCTTTCTTAGATTGGGTTAGGCAAATTGAAACCGTTTTTGATTACAAGGGGTATGATGATAGGAAACGGTTCAAGTTGGCTGTCCTTAAACTCACTAAACTAGCTGCATTGTGGTATGAAAACCTCAAGTCAAATAGAAGAAGAGAAGGGAAAGATAAGATAGACTCATGGGAAAAATTAAAAAAGAAAATGAGGGAAAAATGGGTAAGTAAAGAGTATGAGCAAGATCAATACTTAAAATTAACCCACCTATCACAAGAAAACATGAGTGTGGAGGATTACATAAAAGAATTTGAAAGGTTAGGCTTGACTTGCGACTTGCAAGAAAAGGAGGCTTACAAAATTGCTAGATTTGTCAAGGGGTTGACCAAAGAAATTAATAGGAAAGTGGAAGTTACTCATTATGCCACTTTTAGTGATGTATGCAAACTAGATTTGAAGTATGAGTCTAAACTTAAAGAAGAAAGGGAGAAAGAGAAGCCCAAAAATTCTTCTTTCAAGAATACTTCGAAATTTACTCCTTTCAACTCTAAAGGGAGTACTTTTCAAAGTAAAACCTTTTCACCTAGCTCATCAAAAGGGAAAGAAAAACAAGTAGTTTCGCCTAGTGAGCTTTCAACTAGGAGAAAATGCTTCAAGTGTCATGGGAGAGGACATATTGCATCGGAATGTCCTAGTAAGAGTGTGTTAACAGCCTCTCAATGTGCTCTCATGGATGAGGAGGAGAAGGTCTATAACTTTGTGGCTCATGAGGAGGGTTGCGAGTTTGATGAAGAGTATGAGGAAAAGATTCAACCCGAAGATGAGTTCAACATGATGGTGGTTCGTAGAATCTTGTATAATGAACCCGAAATTGATCTTAAACAACGAAACAACTTGTTCCACACTAGATGCAAGATAGGAGAGAAGACTTGCAATGTGATTGTTGATAGTGGTGCCCAAACAGATGTTGTTTCTTCCGAGGCTGTGAGTAAATTGAAGCTACCCACTAGAGACCATGGTGAACCTTACAAGCTCAATTGGTTGAATGATGGCACAAGCATTAGAGTCAAGAAGCAAGCATTGGTGTCTTATTCCATTGGAGGGTTCGAAGATGAGCGTTGGTGTGATATTCTTCCTATGGATGCGTGTCATTTGTTGCTTGGAAGACCGTGGCAGTTTGATCATGATTCGGAGCATAAAGGGAAAACTAATGTGTATATTGTAACTACCAAAAATGGTAGAAAATTTAAGTTAGTGCCTTTACCTCCTAAAGTTGCTAAGAAAGAAAAAGAGAAAAGCAACTATCTTGTAACTTGTAATGAATATGAACGAATAATGAAAGAAATGGGGGGAGGGTATGCTTTGGTGGTAAGGACCAAAGATGATAATGGTACTACTTGTATTAACTCATCCATGCTAAATGAGTTATTAGAAGAGTACCAAGATGTGTTCCCCAATGACTTGCCCAAAGGCCTACCTCCAATTAGAGGCATTGAGCACGCCATTGACTTAATTCCAGGAGCACCTTTGCCCAACAAGGCTGCCTATAGGTGTAATCCGGAAGAGAGTAAGGAACTTGAAAAGCAAGTGAACGAATTACTTGAGAGAGGTTATGTGAGAGAAAGCCTTAGTCCTTGCGCGGTTCCAGCCCTCTTAGTACCAAAAAAAGATGGTACTTGGAGAATGTGTGTTGATAGTCGTTCCATTAACAATATAACGGTCAAATACCGTTTTCCTATGCCTCGATTGCAAGATATGTTAGATGAGTTGAGTGGTGCCTTAGTCTTTTCCAAAATAGATTTAAGGAGTGGGTACCATCAAATGAGAATTCGAGAGGGGGATGAGTGGAAGACGGCTTTCAAAACAAAACAAGGGTTGTATGAGTGGTTAGTGATGCCATTTGGGCTTTGCAACGCCCCAAGCTCCTTCATGAGATTGATGAATGAAGTTCTCCGGCCTTTTCTTAATGATTTTGTTGTTGTTTACTTAGATGACATTCTTGTGTATAGTAAAAACAATGATGATCATGTAATTCATTTGAGGAGATTGTTTGAAAAATTGAGGGAGGTGAAGTTGTATGGTAAGCTTGAAAAATGTGTATTCATGACTCCTAGTGTTGTATTCTTAGGATACATTGTAACAAGAGAGGGGGTTCATGTAGATCCGGAGAAGGTAAAAGCAGTCCAGTCTTGGTTGGCTCCAACCAATGTGCACGAAGTTAGAAGTTTTCATGGACTTGCCTCCTTCTATAGGCGGTTCATCAAAAACTTCTCTACCATCATGGCTCCAATCACCGAGTTGACCAAAAAGGGTGAGTTCGTATGGGAAGAAAATGCTCAACGAGCCTTTGAGAAGGTTAAACATATGCTTTGCAACGCTCCTATACTTGTGCTACCAGATTTTAACAAAGTGTTTGAGGTAGAGTGTGATGCAAGTGGGATTGGAATAGGTGTTGTTTTGATTCAAGAGAAGAAGCCCGTAAGTTACTTTAGTGAGAAGTTGAATGGGGCTAAGTTGAAACTATTCCACTTATGACCGTGAGTTCTATGCCATAGTTAGAGCACTTGATCATTGGTCTCACTACCTTAGACCAAAACCATTTGTTCTTCATTCCGATCATGAGGCTCTAAAATTTATTCATGGGCAACAAAAACTCAACAAGAGACATGCTAAATGGGTGGAGTTTCTCCAATCATTTACCTTTAGCTCCAAGTACAAGGATGGAAAGAGTAATGTTGTGGCCGATGCATTGTCTCGTCGGAGCTACTTACTTTCCATGGTGGATGCTAAGATCTTGGGTTTTGAACAACTCAAGGAATGTTACATAAATGATCCCGACTTTGCTAGTGAGATAGAGAATCCTACCAAAGAGTTTGTGAGACAAGATGGCTACCTCTTTAAAGGTAACAAGCTATGTGTTCCGAAGAGTGGGGTTAGGGAGTTATTAGTGAGAGAAGTGCATGGTGGAGGTTTAGCCGGTCATTTTGGGATACAAAAGACTCTTGATATTATAGGTGAACACTTCTATTGGCCTAGAATGATCAAGGATGTTACTCATGTTGTGAAGAGATGTGCTACTTGTCAGAAGGCTAAGGGACACTTCACAAAGGGTCTTTATACTCCGTTGCCAGTTCCGGATGCTCCATGGGAAAGTGTTAGCATGGATTTCATTGTTGGATTGCCTCGCACTCAAAGGGGAAGAGATAGCATCATGGTTGTTGTAGATAGATTCTCTAAAATGGCACACTTTGTAGCTTGTAATAAAACTGATGATGCCGTGAAAGTGGCCGAGCTGTACTTCAAGGAAATTGTCAAACTCCATGGCATTCCTCGAAGTATAGTATCTGATAGGGACTCCAAATTCCTTAGTCACTTTTGGAGAACCCTATGGAAACTTGTGGGGTACCAAGTTACTATTTAGTACCTCTCATCATCCCCAAACCGATGGGCAAACCGAGGTCACTAATAGAACTTTGGGTACTTTGTTACGAGGTCTTGTGAGCAAAACGCAAAAAGATTGGGACATGAAATTAGCCCATGCGGAGTTTGCTTACAATAGAGCTCATTCCCTAACTACTTCCCGTTCTCCATTTGAAGTAGTTTATGGAGTGAACCCATTTGTGCCGATTGATCTTGTTCCTATGGTTAAGAGTGACATGGTAGAGAAAGATGCTAAAAAGAGGGTGGAAACCTTTCAAAAAACCTGTGAGCAAGTGAAGAAAAGAATTGAGGAGATGAATAAAAAATACCAAGAGCGAGCCAATAAGAAACGCAAACAGCCTATTTTTCATCCCGGGGACTTGGTTTGGGTGCATTTGAGGAAGGAGAGGTTCCCTAAGCTTCGCAAAAACAAGCTTATGCCTCGTTCTGATGGTCCTTTTAAGGTTCTTGAGAGGGTGAACGATAGTGCTTACAAAATTGAGCTACCAGACGAATTGATGGGTGTTAGTGCGACTTTTAATGTAGGGGATTTATCACCATACTTTGATGATTCAAGTTTGAGGGCAAACTCTTTTGAAGAAGGGGGAATGATCCAAAGTGGACATCTAATGAACCTGTTGCTTTAGTCTTAGAGACTCTTGGATTTTATCCATTTACAAAGAAGGCTGAAGTTCTATGTTGCATTTCATGGGTAGATTGAAGATTGGGCGCATGGCGCGTTTCACTACAGATTTGGCACGTTTCACTGCTATTTTGGGCGTGTGGATCCTAAGCCATTTACTAGCTATTATTATCTTATATTTTAGTTAATGTTGCTGAAATAATGCCAAGAGTTTAGCTCTTTGGCCGGTTGTAATAGGAAGTTATCTTTAGGCTTTATTATGCTTTTATTGTTTAGCTTAAATCAAGGAGGAAAACTGTTGGCTTTTGGCTGTTCATGCTTGGACAGTTTTCCTTGACTTTTGGTGTGTTTTTGCTGCTACTTTCCTCTATAAAAGGAGAGCAAAACAGAAATAAAAAACCAGTTTTGAGTTTGGATAAAAAACCTTGTGTTTTAGCATTTTAACTTAGAGTTTGTCTCAAGTTCAAGTGTTCCCTTATTGCTTTGAGTAAGTCTTGAGT
>NW_018743125.1:0-38437 GCF_001683475.1 Chenopodium quinoa
TTTGATTCAAATAGCTTTGTTTGAATGTGTTTGACTTTCATTTGATTCAATTAGCTTTGTAGAATGTATTTGACTTTCATTTGATTCAAATAGCTTTATTTGAATGTGTTTGACTTTCATTTGATTCAATTAGCTTTGTAGAATGTATTTGACTTTCATTTGATTCAAAATCTTCGTTTGAATGTGTTTGACTTTCATTTGATTCAATTAACTTTGTTTGAATGTGTTTGACTTTAATTTAATTCAATTAGCTTTGTAGAATGTATTTGACTCTCATTTGATTCAAATAGCTTTGTTTGAATGCGTTTAACTTTCATTTGATTCAATTAGCTTTGAAGAATACATTTCACTTTCATTTAATTAAACAACTTTGTTTGAATATGTTTGACTTTCATTTGACTCAAATAGCTTTATTTGATTGCGTTTGACTTTCATTGATACAATTAGCTTTGTAAACGTATTTGACTTTCATTTGATTTAAATAGCTTTGTTTGAATGTGTTCGACTTTCAGTTGATTCAATTAGCTTTGTAGAATGTATTTTACTGTCATTTGATTCAAATAGCTTTGTTTGAATGTGTTTGAATTTCATTAATTCAATTTGCTTTGTAGAATGCATTTCACTTTCATTTGATTTATAAGCTTTGTTTAAATGTGTTTGACTATCATTTAAATTAAAAAGCTTTGTTTGAATGTGTTTGACTTTCATTTGATTTAAATGGCTTTGTTTAAATATGTTTGACTTTCATTTGATTCAAATAGCTTTTTTTGAATGTGTTTGACTTTCATTTGATTTAAAAGGCTTTGTTTGAATGTGTTGGACTTTCATTTGATTCAATTAGCTTTGTAGAATGTATTTGACTTTCATTTGATTCAAATAGCTTTATTTGAATGTGTTTGACTTTCATTTTATTCAATTAGCTTTGTAGAATGTATTTGACATTCATTTAATTAAAATAGCTTTGTTTGAATGTGTTTGACTTTCATTTGATTCAAATAGCTTTATTTGAATGTGTTTGACTTTCATTTGATTCAATTAGCTTTGTAGAATGTATTTGACTGTCATTTGATTCAATTAGCTTTGTTTGAATGAGTTTGACTTTCATTTGATTCAATTAGCTTTGTAGAATGTATTTGACTCTCATTTGATTCAAATAGATTTGTTTGAATGCGTTTAACTTTCAATTGATTCAATTAGCTTTGTAGAATGCATTTCACTTTCATTTGATTTAAAACTTTGTTTCAATGCGTTTGACTTTCATTTGATTCAAATACCATTATTTTAATGTGTTTGACTTTCATTTGATACAATTAGCTTTGTTGAACGTATTTGACATTCATTTGATTAAAATAGCTTTGTTTGAATGTGTTTGACTTTCTTTTGATTCTATTAGCTTTGTTGAATGTATTTGACTTTCATTTGATTCAAATAGCTTTGTTTGAATGTGTTTGACTTTCGTTTGATCCAATTAGCTTAGTAGAATGTATTTGACTTTTATTTGATTTAATTAGCTTTGTTTGAATGTGTTTGACTTTCATCTGATTTAAAAGGCTTTGTTTGAATGTGTTTGACTTTCATTTGATTCAATTAGCTTTGTAGAATGTATTTTACTTTATTTTATTTAATTAGCTTGTTTGAATTTATTTGACTCTCCTTTGATTCAAATAGCTTTGTTTGAATGTGTTTGACTTTCATTTGATTCAATTAGCTTTGTAGAATGTATTTGACTTTCATTTGATTCAAATAGCTTTATTTGAATGTGTTTGACTTTCATTTGATTCAATTAGCTTTGTAGAATGTATTTGACTTTCATTTGATTCAAAATCTTTGTTTGAATGTGTTTGACTTTCATTTGATTCAATTAACTTGTTTGAATGTTTTGACTTTAATTTAATTCAATTAGCTTTGTAGAATGTATTTGACTCTCATTTGATTCAAATAGCTTTGTTTGAATGCGTTTAACTTTCATTTGATTCAATTAGCTTTGAAGAATACATTTCACTTTCATTTAATTTAAACAACTTTGTTTGAATATGTTTGACTTTCATTTGACTCAAATAGCTTTATTTGATTGCGTTTGACTTTCATTTGATACAATTAGCTTTGTAAAACGTATTTGACTTTCATTTGATTTAAATAGCTTTGTTTGAATGTGTTCGACTTTCAATTGATTCAATTAGCTTTGTAGAATGTATTTTACTGTCATTTGATTCAAATAGCTTTGTTTTGAATGTGTTTGAATTTCATTTAATTCAATTTGCTTTGTAGAATGCATTTTACTTTCATTTGATTTATAAAGCTTTGTTTAAATGTGTTTGACTATCATTTAAATTAAAAAGCTTTGTTTGAATGTGTTTGACTTTCATTTGATTTAAATGGCTTTGTTTAAATATGTTTGACTTTCATTTGATTCAAATAGCTTTTTTTTGAATGTGTTTGACTTTCATTTGATTTAAAAGGCTTTGTTTGAATGTGTTGGACTTTCATTTGATTCAATTAGCTTTGTAGAATGTATTTGACTTTCATTTGATTCAAATAGCTTTTTTGAATGTGTTTGACTTTCATTTTATTCAATTAGCTTTGTAGAATGTATTTGACATTCATTTAATTAAAATAGCTTTGTTTGAATGTGTTTGACTTTCATTTGATTCAAATAGCTTTATTTGAATGTGTTTGACTTTCATTTGATTCAATTAGCTTTGTAGAATGTATTTGACTGTCATTTGATTCAATTAGCTTTGTTTGAATGAGTTTGACTTTCATTTGATTCAATTAGCTTTGTAGAATGTATTTGACTCTCATTTGATTCAAATAGATTTGTTTGAATGCGTTTAACTTTCATTGATTCAATTAGCTTTGTAGAATGCATTTCACTTTCATTTGATTTAAATAACTTTGTTTCAATGCGTTTGACTTTCATTTGATTCAAATACCATTATTTTAATGTGTTTGACTTTCATTTGATACAATTAGCTTTGTTGAACGTATTTGACATTCATTTGATTAAAATAGCTTTGTTGAATGTGTTTGACTTTCTTTGATTCAATTAGCTTTGTAGAATGTATTTGACTTTCATTTGATTCAAAATCTTTGTTTGAATGTGTTTGACTTTCATTTGATTCAATTAACTTTGTTTGAATGTGTTGACTTTAATTTAATTCAATTAGCTTTGTAGAATGTATTTGACTCTCATTTGATTCAAATAGCTTTGTTTGAATGCGTTTAACTTTCATTTGATTCAATTAGCTTTGAAGAATACATTTACTTTCATTTAATTTAAACAACTTTGTTTGAATATGTTTGACTTTCATTTGACTCAAATAGCTTTATTTGATTGCGTTTGACTTTCATTTGATACAATTAGCTTTGTAAAACGTATTTGACTTTCATTTGATTTAAATAGCTTTGTTTGAATGTTTTCGACTTTCAATTGATTCAATTAGCTTTGTAGAATGTATTTTACTGTCATTTGATTCAAATAGCTTTGTTTGAATGTGTTTGAATTTCATTTAATTCAATTTGCTTTGTAGAATGCATTTCACTTTCATTTGATTTATATAGCTTTGTTTGAATGTGTTTGACTTTCATTTAAATTAAAAAGCTTTTTTTAAATGTGTTTGACTTTCATTTGATTTAAAAGACTTTTTTTGAATGTGTTTGACTTTCATTTGATTCAATTAGCTTGTAGAATTTATTTTACTTTTATTTTTTTTAATTAGCTTTGTTTGAATGTATTTGACTTTCATTTGATTCAATTAGCTTTGTTTGAATGTGTTTGACTTTAATTTAATTCAATTAGCTTTGTAGAATGTGTTAGACTTTTATTTGATTTAATTAGCTTTGTTTGAATGTATTTGACTCTCATTTGATTCAAATAGCTTTGTTTGAATGTGTTTGACTTTCATTTGATTCAAATAGCTTTGTTTGAATGTGTTTGACTTTCATTTGATTCAATTAGCTTTGTAGAATGTATTTGACTTTCATTTCATTAAAATAGCTTTGTTTGAATGTGCTTGACTTTCATTTGATTCAATTAGCTCTGTTTGAATGTGTTTGACTTTTATTTGATTCAATTAGCTTTGTTGAATGAATTTGACTTTCATTTGATTCAATTAGCTTTGTTTGAATTTTTGACTTTCATTTGATTCAATTAGCTTTGTAGAATGTATTTTACTCTCATTTGATTCAAATAGCTTTGTTTGAATGCGTTTAACTTTCATTTGATTTAATTATCTTTGTAGAATGCATTTCACTTTCATTTGATTTAAATAACTTTGTTTGAATGTGTTTGACTTTCATTTGATTCAAATAGCTTTATTTGAATGTGTTTGACTTTCATTTGATACAATTAGCTTTGTTGAACGTATTTGACATTCATTTGATTAAAATAGCTTTGTTTGAATATGTTTGACTTTCATTTGATTCAATTAGCTTTAGTTGAATGTGTTTGACTTTCATTTGATTCAATTTGCTTTGTTGAATGTATTTGACTTTCAGTTGATTCAATTAGCTTTGTTTGAATGTGTTTGACTTTCATTTGATTCAATTAGCTTTGTAGAATGTATTTGACTTTTATTTGATTTAATTAGCTTTGTTTGAATGTATTTGACTCTCATTTGATTCAAATAGCTTTGTAGAATGCATTTCACTTTCATTTGATTCAAATAGCTTTGTTTGAATGTGTTTGACTTTCATTTGATACAATTAGCTTTGTAGAATGTATTTGACTGTCATTTGATTCAAATAGCTTTGTTTAAATGTGTTTGACTTTCATTTGATTCAATTAGCTTAGTAGAATGTATTTGACTTTCATTTGATCCAAATAGCTTTGTTTGAATGTGTTTGACTTTCATTTGTTTTCAATTAGCTTTGTAGAATGTATTTGACTTTCACTTGATTCAAAAGCTTTGTTTGAATGTGTTTGACTTTCGTTAAATTGAATTAGCTTGTTTTGAATGTGTTTGACTTTAATTTAATTCAATTAGCTTTGTAGAATGTATTTGACTTCCATTTGATTCAATTAGCTTTGTTTGAATGTATTTGACTTTTATATGATTCAATTAGCTTTGTAGAATGTATTTGACTTTTATTTGATTTAATTAGCTTTGTTTGAATGTGTTTTGACTTTCATTTGAATTCAATTAGCTTTGTAGAATGTATTTGACTTTCATTTGAATCAAATAACTTTGTTTGGCTGTGTTTGACTTTCATTTGATTCAATTTGCTTTGTAGAATGTATTTGACTTTCATTTTCTTCAAATAGCTTTGTTTGAATGTGTTTGACTTTCATTTGATTCAAATAGCTTTGTTTGAATGTGTTTGACTTTCATTTGATTCAATTAGCTTTGTAGAATGTAATTGACTTTTATTCGATTAAAATAGCTTTGGTTTGAATTTGCTTGACTTTCATTTGATTCAATTAACTTTGTTTGAATGTGTTTGACTTTCATTTGAGTCAATTAGCTTTGTTGAATGTATTTGACTTTCATTTGATTCAATTAGCTTTGTTTGAATGTGTTTGACTTTCATTTGATTCAATTAGCTTTGTAGAATGTATTTGACTCTCATTTGATTCAAATAGCTTTGTTTAAATGCGTTTAACTTTCATTTGATTCAATTAGCTTTGTAGAATACATTTCACTTTTATTTAATTTAAACAACTTTGTTTGAATGTGTTTGACTTTCATTTGACTCAAATAACTTTATTTGATTGCGTTTGACTTTCATTTGATACAATTAGCTTTGTAGAACGTATTTGACTTTCAATTTGATTCAAATAGCTTTATTTGAATGTGTTTGACTTTCATTTGATTCAATTAGCTTTGTAGAATGTATTTGACTTTCATTTGAGTCAAATAACTTTGTTTGACTGTGTTTGACTTTCATTTGTTTCAATTTGCATTGTAGAATGTATTTGACTTTTATTTCTTCAAATAGCTTTGTTTGAATGTGTTTGACTTTCATTTGATTTAATTAGCTTTGTAGAATGTATTTGACATTCATTTAATTAAAATAGCTTTGTTTGAATGTGTTTGACTTTCATTTGATTCAATTAGCTTTGTTTGAATGTGTTTTGACTTTCATTTGATTCAATTAGCTTTGTAGAATGTGTTTCTGGGTTTTCTGATGTACCGGAACCGGACGCCTGTACCTGCAAAATAACGGAGACTCCTGGGAGCTCCGCCTCCAACGGTCAAGTTAGTACCTGATTAAGGAGTAATTAATGCGGAAATTAAAGTGATTTGGTCTCTCTAGGTGAGAGTGTTTAATGTAGGTAATCTGCTTTGTTAGCGAGATCAGCCGGTTATTACTGTGTGTAAATTAATGTGTTTTTTCCGTAATGTTTTTTGTTCTCCCCCTTAATGAGGATTAAGCGAGGTATTTATAACCTTGGAAAACGTGCCCATCCTAGGTTTAGGTAAACCTAGGGCCGATTGGGCTTCCTCGGAAGTTTGGGCCTGGGTGGCCGGCTTCTCCATTAGGCATGGAGTATGCACATGTCTTGACATAAACAGGTCCAAGGTGGACGAATAAGCGTGTGCCACGTGGGAAGCCCTGACTGTTCCAACTGGGGGACACTTGGCAGGACCTGATTGGTCCACGTGGCGCATTCCGATTGGTGGGAGCAAAATCCCCTAATCATTTGCCCCTCACAGGTGGCACGTGATTGGTCACGTGTTACCTGTGACAGGTGTCGCATTGTAACAGGCGACGGCCTGCTACAGGTGTCAGTCGGCGAAAGGACGAGAGATTTTCCCGCCCAAATTTTGAATTCTGAAAGTGACCCTTCGCCTTCTCACTTCGCCTATATAAGGGAGAGTTGTCTTGAGTCATTTTCACATTTTAAGAACTTTTTGAGAACATTCGGACCCCTGAACTTGCTCTGACATTTTGGACCTTTTCTGCCTACCGCCTGTTCTGACAAGCCGACTGCACAGGATTTTCAGAACTTCATCAACCGTCACTCGTTCAGGTAACTCAGTTCTCTTACTCTTAATTTTCTTTTTATTTTCTGAAATGGCACCACGGAAGCACACGACACGACCTAGGTTAGTGATCAGCCGGTCACCGGGGACGGCTGAATCTAGGACTAGGAGTGCCGCCTGCCCTTTTCCGGACCCATCTTTGCCCTTTATACAAAGTCCGACTGTATCTGTGTCTATGCAGAGCAGGATGGCCAGAACGAAAAAGACAGCTAGGATCTCAAATTCAGACGGCTCTTCCCACAGGGTGCCGCTTAGTGAAACATCTGACCAGGCGCCAGATGTGGAAGTGAAACAAGGCGGCCCGGATGCCGGCACTTCTGTGGGGGGAGTCATAGTGACCCCTTCCCATTTAACAGTTAACAAATCTGCTCCTTTTCAAAGAGAGGAGGCGGGCCCCTCCGGGAGAGGGGAGGAGTCGTCCTCTTCGGACTCGTCGGAGGACGATTCCGAGTCAAGCTCTTCTGGCCATGCTTCTTTGGGTACAGAAGAGAAAAAACAGCCGCCTGCAAGAGGC
The DNA here is from genome assembly GCF_001683475.1 of Chenopodium quinoa. Classification (NCBI taxonomy): domain Eukaryota; kingdom Viridiplantae; phylum Streptophyta; class Magnoliopsida; order Caryophyllales; family Amaranthaceae; genus Chenopodium; species Chenopodium quinoa. Next base: position 7,501 of record NW_018743125.1, read on the forward strand.
GAGACTTTCTCACGCAGTTGAGAAGGGGGACAATTGGGCGGAACCATCCGCCTCTTACCGAGAGCTAAAATACCCCTACTACTGCACGGTACCTCGGGGCCGAATCACAGCCATGCAAGAGAAAGTGGAGAGCTTTATTGCAAACTACACCATGGGCCCCGATTTTCTAGTGTTTGTGCCGGATCCAGAAGACACAGTCGTCTGGCCGGCTGGTTCCAGTTACGATAGCGCCTGCTTTGGCTGCTACGAGGCGGCCATTCAAGGCAGGGCTTCGCTTCCCATTACATCCGGTTGTTCAGCAGATTTTGGATGGGTATGAGTTGGGGTTATGGCAGTTAGCCCCAAACTCCTGGGTCAACGTACTCGGCTATGTGGCCGGGTGCGAACTGCACGGGGTGGAGCCGAGCTTCGAGGCTTTCGCCCATATGAACTATCTCAGCCGGACCCTAAGACAGGCGGTACCGGCTGGTATCAATTGACAAGCCACAGGGGCTACCTCATGACAAGAGGTAAATCAAACAAGTGGAAGGACTGGCGGAGCACCTTCCTCATCATTGAGAGTTCAGACATTGAGCTGAACAAGCGCTTCAATAGGTGGAACAGGAATCCGCCCCTTCTCGCAGGCGGCCGTAGCATGCCGCCTGTTCCCCCAAGGCTAAGAAAGAGATCCTTGATAAAGGACTCTTTAAAGTAGAGTCGAGGGTCGACTCTACTTCAGGGGTACGAGAGCAAGTACCCCTGCACTGCGTCCCGAGCTTCAAGTGGCTCTATGACGAGTACTTTTTGGCCGCCTGCGGCCTCAGTAGTCGGTGCTCAAGAGGTAGTCGGCCTGTCGAATACTCTGTTGTTCCATACATTTGTTGTTTATCTTTTATTAACTTTGCTGTTTGTTTTTGCAGCTGACGCCATGAGCAAAATCACCGCTTCCAAGACTGCGGCGGCCATGCTGCGGGCCTCTATTATGCAACAAGCTTCAACCGACTCCCCAAAAAGGGGGCACCCTTGGTGAGCTCCGAACCTTTCACCCTCTTTTTGGAGTGTATGCATATATTGACTTTTTTCTTCTGTTTTAGACGGGTGCTCCAAGAGCTTCATCTTCCCAACAGCCGGACCCCAAGGCCCGGAAGACGACTGTTGGGAGCTCTCCTGGTTCTGCCAGGAAACAAGTGGCGGCTGAGAAACAGCGGCCACTTCTTCTAAAACTCCAACTGGGCCGCCTAGAGGTATGAAGTTGTCCTTGTAAATTTTAGACTTGCTCCTTTTTTACTAAGTCTAATCCGTTTGTTTATGCTTGATGCAGCCGGCCCCCAGGAGCCTGACTTGGTAGAGATGGCCAAGTCTATGATCAGGGCAGTTCCTCCAGCCGAAAGGGAGGCGGTCAGGGGTGTCGGCACCCTTGACCTTGACGGGATTGCAGGGGTCCTTGCTGAGGTATACTTAGCATATTTTTGAGTATTTGAATTTCTGGACGCCTGTTTTATTTTTTGTTTGGAAACTGACGCCTGTTTCTTTGTACTTAGGCCCTGCTCCGAGTGAACGGCCTTCGCAAGCCGCTTGATCGGAAGAACAAAGAGGTAAAGGCTGCAAAAGCTATGGCCGCCTCTGACTGTGATAAGGCAATGTTTCAAATTGCCCAAAATGAAGTTCTGACCATTGATATTCTTTATTATCAGGCGCAGGCTACCGCCGCTGTTCGGGCTCAGTTAGAGGCGGCCCAGAAGAAGAATGACGAGCTGGAGGCGACCATCACAAATCTCAAGGCCGAGCTGAAACCTCTTCGCCTGAAAATGTACTCTTACGAAGCCATGGAGAAATCCTTGGCCAGCGTAAAGGAACGCCTGGTGACCCAGGAGAAGAGTCTTACCCAAGAGCTCTCGGAAAAGGCCGAGCAAGAGAAGAAAGAGCTGGTCCGGGAGATGATGGAAGACTTCGCTCAAATCCAGCGCATGACCTGGGGCCGCCTCTTCCCCAGTGCCAACTTTGCCTCTTGGGAAAGAACGTACCGCCAGTGTTCGGATACATATAATCAAGAGATCCTGGCGGCTGCTGAAGAAGAGGCGTTGGAGAAGCGTTGGAGGAGGAGGAGCCGGTAGTGGCGCTTGTGCCGCTTGGGGGTAAGGCATCAAAAAAGGATGTAGCTGAAGCCGAGTCCAGCAAGAAGAGTGCTGACCAGGCGGCAGCTGCTAATACTGAACTGCCCCCTTCTTAAGCTTTATGTATTCTTTCCACGGCCTGCGTGCCGTTTTCTTTGTATTTACCCGGCCAGGGGGCCGGGGCTTTGAATATTTTGCTGGTCTTTAATGACCGGCTTATTTTTAATGAATTTTTGTTTTGCCTCAAATTTGTCTAAGTATTGAATATTCCAATATCCAATTGTTCACTAGACCGACTGTTTTACATGGCCGATAGTTGCAGACAGGTACGGAAAGTTAGTCACGCCGCCTATGCCCCTGGACGACTGGTTGTCTGTTTCAAGGATAGACGATCAGTCGGCCATTTATCCAATCAGTATTTGAACTATTTTAAAGACTGGATCCTTTTTAGGCAGGCGGTCCTGTCTTTTGTAAATTTAACCAAGTAGGAAAGTGGTCTAACCAGTAAATATGAGTGTTACCTAGTCGCCAAGGAACTGAGTAGTTGAGATAACAAGCGGCGGGTACCGGTTGTTTCCCTTTATTCAATATTTGTTGGCTTTTAACTCGTAATTTGTTAACTTAGCAGGAGTAGTGGTTGAGAGCCCCTGTTTGATAAAAACAAGCGGACGACTCATACCTTTTAGGCTCCATACTAAGTTTTGAGGGAGTGACTATAAGTTAACATAGGAGTTACTTAGTCTCCGTCACACTAGATTGAGTAGTAGAGGTTCCAGGCGGCGGAGGCCGGCTGATCCCTTGATTCGCCAATGTTTGTTGGCTATTAACTCAATAGGTTACCTAGTAGGAATAGGGGTTTGAGTGCCCCTGTTTACCAAAAAACAGGCGGTATACTCAAACCTTTTAGGTTCCATACCAAATTTGAGGGAGTGACTATGAGTTAACATTGGAGTTACTCAAACGCCGTCACTCTTGCTTGAGAAGTAGAGGTACCAGGCGGCGGAGGCCGGCTAGGCCCCTTGATTCGCCAATGTTTGTTGGCTATTAACTCAAGAGGTACCCCCTGCATTTGTCCCAAGTAATACAGGCGGTCATCTGACTCAGATGTCAACTGCTACCACTGGTTTGATTAGTGATAGAGTTATCCTTGTCTCAAAAACGGCTACGTGGTTGCCCTTAGGGACAGTCGTATAGGTGCCGTGTAATTAGTTTATAGAACAATGTTCCACCCAAAAGGGAGCTGCTCTCTGCGACGAATTTCATCCGGAGGGATGTCGCCGGACGCCTGCTATGATGTTGGGACAGGTCGTATTAGTTTTGTAAATTTGATCAGTTGGCTTGGCGCCTTGTCTGATCATTCGGCCTGTGGCCTTGGTAAGTTCTTGGTGAACGTAGGTGCTAAGTAAAAGGAGGGTAGCCGCCTGTTAGGCACAGGGTCGACTATGTGTTTGGAACCAGTCGGCCATCTTCTTATGGAGAGTAAGCCGACTATATGTCCAGACGACATGCCCCTAAATAGAGTAAAATACTCAATGGAGAGTGGCCGACTGTAAAGGTACAGACGGCATGCCCCTCTGAAGTAAAAAATACTCAATGGAGAGTAGCCGACTGTAAAAGTACAGACGGCATGCCCTCTAAAAATAGAGTAAAAACTCAATGGAGAGTAGCCGACTGTAAAGGTACAGACGGCATGCCCTCTTTAAGTAAGTAAAAATTGAACATGGAGAGTAGCCGACTATTTGTTAGTAGGGGTGCCCCTCTTAGTACGAAATTGAATAGTAAGTGCAAACTTTTATTAATTAGCTCTTGACTATTTACATCATTCAAAAGAAATATTTCTTAAGATTATCTACATTCCAAGTTCGAGGCAACGGTTGTCCGTCTGGTGTTTCCAGACGGTAGGTACCGTCCCTGACTTCCTCATAGATTCGGTAGGGTCCTTCCCAATTGGGAGTTAGTTTGCCAGACTCATTAGCCCTACAACTGCTTCCATTTTTCTAAGTACAAAGTCCCCTACTTTGAGTGGACGCCTGTGTACTTTTTTGTTGTATGATCTAGCCATTCTCAAGCGATAGATCTCATGGCGCAAGACATCATTGCCCCTCCTTTCAGGAAGTGAGTCTAATGCCAGGCGCATGGCTTCCCAGTTTGTCTCTTCGTCATATAGCATTACTCGAAGAGTCGGCTCGTAGTGTTCTATTGGAAGAACAGCTTCCGCACCATAAGTTAGGAGGAATGGAGTTTCTCCAGTCGCCCCTTTTTCAGTCGTCCTAATGGCCCAGAGAACATGTGGTAGTTCATCCGCCCATAGGCCGCCTGCTCGTTCAATCTTTTTCTTGAGACCGTCTGAGATGATTTCATTAAAGGCTTCTACCTGGCCGTTTGCTTGTGGACGGCCGACAGATGCAAAGTAGTTTGCAATTCCTTGGTCACCCAACCAGCTTTTGAGAACAGGCGTCTCAAATTGGGGACCATTATCAAAAACCATTGACATGGGAACCCCGAACCGAGTGATGACATTTTTCCAAATGAATGAAATTACATCTTTCGTCTTGATTCCCTTTACAGCTTCCGCCTCTACCCATTTAGTGAAGTAGTCGACGGCAACAAGTATGTACCTCCTTCCGCCTGTAGCAGGCGTGTATGGACCCAGAATGTCCATGCCCCACTTAGCAAACGGTAGTGGACTGTGAATGGTAGTGAGGTCAATAGCCGGACGGTGAATTAGTTTGCCAAACCTTTGGCATTTGTCACATTTTTTCACCATCTCCATTGCATCTGCTTCCAAAGTAGGCCAAAAGTAGCCCTGCCGCCTTGCCCTTTGAGCAAGCGTCCTACCGCCTATATGAGAAGCACAGTAACCAGAGTGAAGATCGTCTAGTATCTCTCGTCCCTTTTCTGGAGTAACACACTTTAAGAAGGGTTGAAGGTACCCCTTTTTGTGAAGTTCTCCCTTTATCATTTCAAAACAGGTGGCTCGTTTTTTCAGTGCTGCCGCCTGTTGAGGATAATCCGGCAAGTGTACCGTTTGTCAGATATGCCCTGATTGAATCCATCCAGGTTGAGCTTCTGTCTAGGATTCCAATAGGGTTTTCCTCGATGCTTCTCTTCTCCATTACTTCCCAAAAAACAGTTCGAGGAGTATCAGAGGAGGCGGATGATGCTAATTTTGACAGTGCATCCGCCTGGTTGTTTTCTGATCTCGGCACTTGGATCAGATGGAAATCCTCAAGAGAGCCGACTGCTTGTCGGACCGCCTGTAAATACTTGATCATGGCCGGATGGGTTGCTTCGTATTCGCCATTGTACTGACTCACTATCAATTGTGAATCGGAACATGCGTCTATTTTTCTTGCCCCTGCCGCCTTGCACATGCGGATCCCAGCTAGTAAAGCTTCATATTCTGCCTCATTGTTTGAAGCCTGAAAACTGAAGCGTAGAGCATACTCGTACCTGTCGCCCTCAGGCGACTGACATATGACGCCTGCTCCACAACCATTTGAAGTAGAGCTTCCGTCCACATATACCTTCCATACTTGGTCTGGAACTTGAGAGTCAGGAGGACGAGTCATCTCTACAATAAAATCAGCAAAGGCTTGCCCCTTCACTGCTTTTCTAGGCTCGAAAGTAACTTTGAGGCTCTGTATTTCTATGGCCCATTTGATCATTCGGCCTGACGACTCCATGATGGTAAGTGGCCGCTTGATAGGTTGGTCTGTATACACGACGACTGCATGTGCCAAAAAGTAGGGCTTCAATTTTTTAACAGCCATGAAGAGTGCAAGACCAAATTTCTCCACTAGAGGATACCTCAACTCGGCATTTTTCAGTACGTGACTGACAAAGTAGACCGGGAGCTGACAACCGTCTCTTTCAGCAAGGAGAACAGCGCTTAACGCATGATCAGAGACGGCCAGGTACATGTAGAGTACCTATTTGGGCAAAGGGCTGACCAGCCTCGGCAAGGAATGCAAGTGAACTTTTAATTTCTGGAAGGCGGCCTCAGCATCCGGCCCCCATTCAAACCTTGCCTTCTTCTTAATTGCTTGGAAAAAGTATAGGCATTTGTCGCCTGATCGGCTTAGAAATCTTCCCAAGGCCGCCAGACAACCTGTTAACTTCTGAACCTCTCGGATGGTACGAGGCGACTGCATGTCAATGACCGCCTGCACCTTCTCAGGGTTCGCCTCTATTCCTCTCTGATTGATAAGGAATCCGAGAAATTTCCCAGACTCAACTCCAAATACACATTTCTTGGGATTGAGCATGACATGGTGCCGCCTGAGTGTGGCGAAAGTTTCTCGGAGGTCCGGCAGATGATCTTTCTGAAGTTTAGTCTTGACAATCATATCATCAATGTATGCCTCGACGTTTCTCCCAATCTGATCAAAGAACACAGTGTTTATCATTCGTTGGAAGGTAGCCGGGGCATTCTTAAGACCAAACGGCATGACCGTGTAACAGTATAACCCCTGATCAGTGACGAAGGGCGTCTTCTCCTGATCTTTCTTCCATAAAGGAATTTGATGGAAACCAAAATAGGCGTCCATAAAAACTCATCAAGGCATGGCCGGCTGTTGAGTCGACCAGGTTATCAATTTTAGGCATAGGGTAACTGTCTTTGGGGCACGCCTTGTTTAAGTCTGTGTAGTTTACACACATTCGCCAGGTGCCATTCGGCTTTTTAACAAGCACCACATTTGCAACCCAGTCTGGGAAGTAACATTGCCGAATGAACCCTGCATCAAGTAATTTTTTAACTTCGGCGGCTGCCGCCTGACTTCTTTCTTCGCCATGGTTCCGCTTCTTTTGCCGTACCGGCTTTTTTTGGATCCACGGCCAGTTTATGTACCGCCAGATCAGGACTAATGCCTGGCATCTCATGGACTTCGAATGCAAAGATGTCCTTGTATTCTTTCAATAGTTGGTGAAAGTTGTCACCAAGGTTTCTCAGAGCAGTCGTCCCAACTTTGACTGTTCGGTCAGGACGTGAGTCGTCTAAGATCAGGTCCGCATGCTCACCAGCCGGCTGAGGGCGGAACTCATCCGGCCGCTCCTCTGCCAATGATTGCTATTTTCTTTCTTTTCTTGCGGCCCCTGTCTGGGATGCCTTTCTCTTTTTGCCGCCTGCTTCTTGAACAGGCGCACTCTCCTTGTCAAGGTCTGTTTTTTCACCGCTTGACCCAGTAGCCATAACAGTGGGCTTGACATCCGAGAGATAGCACTCTCGGGCCATCCTTTGATCTCCCCTTAGGGAGCCGACTGTTCCATTATCCCTCTCAAACTTGAGCAACATAAGAGATGGGATTATAACAGCCTTGGAATTATTCAGGGTAGGTCGACCCAGAATCATGTTGTAGGCCGAGAGTTCCTCTACTACCAGGAACCGGACTACCATGTGTCGTCCTTCCCCTTTTTCACCCAGGCGGATGGGTAAATCTACTCGTCCCAGTGGTGGACGACTCCTCCTCCAAACCCTACTAAAGGGTGGGAGGCCGGATGTATGCAATCAGTCTGATATTTTAGTTTCGACAGACATTTGCTACTAATGAGATCTGAGGAGCTTCCGGTATCTATGAGGATTCGGCCAACTCTCTGGTTGGCCACTTTAAATTCAATAACGAGAGGGTCGTCATGCGGCCCCCTTACCCCTCCTAGATCTTCTTCAGTGATGACAATCTCAGGAAATGAATATTTAGACGGCCGCTCTTGGTGAACGGAATTTACATCTAACCACCTGATATTGTCTTTGTTGCCCCTAATAGTGGGGCCGCCTCCTGAGAAGCCGCCTGCAATAGTGTAGACGACTGCATCATCTGTATCGGAGCTGTCGGCCTGTTGATTCTTTTTGGCCGACTGCTTTTTTGAGGAAGTGTTCCCCGCGGATTTCTTGACATAAGTGTCAAGATCACCTTCATCAGCCAGGCGGTCTAGGTACCGCATGAGACTGATGCAGTCATTGGTTTGATGACCAACATCATCATGATAAGCACAGAATTTATCTTAGTTCCGGTTGTTTGCAGAACCCTTCATGGGGACCGGCTTCTCAGTTGAGATCCGTCCCTTGATTTCTTTTAGGATAAACTGGTTATCCTTGTTAAACGCATACTTTGGGGAGTATGGTTTGAATTCTTTTTTCTTTTTCTGGGCTGGCTGTTTAGAGGAATCAGCCGCCCAGACCTCTTTTCTTTTCTCATCTTTGTTTGACGACTGTTTCTGTCGTCCTTCTCTTTTGTCGAACCTTTTCCCGTCCGAGTGTTTTATCGTACAAAGATCAGTCGTCTGTATATAGGCTTCTGCTTCAATCAAGGCCTCTTGAAGAGTCGCCACCCTTTTTCGAACCAAATCAAATTTGAAGGTAGACCCGTCTTTGAGACCTCTGAAAAAGTCAGTATAAGCTACCTCATCCGGTAACCCTTGAATCTGTATTCTCATCAGGTTAAACCGCCTGATGTAAGAACGAAGCCCCTCCTTCTTACCCTGCTGAATTGTTCCCAAATCAAGGGTCGTTTTCTTCGCAGGGATGTTCATGGCGAAGTTGGAGGTAAATAAGTAAGCAAGCGTCCTGAAGCTATTTACACAACCAGTCGGCAGGTTGCCAAACCATTGCTGTGCGATTCCTTTGAGAGTCGCTGGGAAACACTTGCACCAAATGGGATCATCCAACCCTTGAAGGTACATCAGGTTGGTGAATGCCATCAGATGGTCTTCTAGGTTAGTAGTGCCGTCATAGGCGCCTACTAATACATTTTTCACTTTGGCCGGCTGAGCGGCTTCAGTAATTTCCTTAAAGAAGGCCGACGGATGTTCACCAAGTCTAAGCAACCGTAGCTGCCAGTCCATAGGTTGGACGTTTTTTGCTGCAGGTCCACCAAAGGGAGGTGGCTGCAAAAAATACTGTTGTTGCGGCACAAATGGTAAGTTTGGTACCGCCTGGTCACTATGAAAGCCGGACTGACGGGAGGTGCCGCCTGACTGACTCTCATGGTACGACTGAGTATGCCTCATCGAGGCATTTCGCAAACTGTCTTGAAAGTTTGAAGTAGAGGCCGACTCTGACAATCGGTCACTCTTCTTCTGCTCTAGCAGTAGCCGAGCATCTGTGAATGTTTGCTTCGACCCGTCCGCCTAAATATGACGAACAGGTTTCCTATTTCCTGTAGGATAACGGAATTTTGTGAAATCAAGGGCAGGTGGCTCCCGCTTCCTAGATTTAGGATAAGGAATCGCCTCTCGCCCTTGAACTGGCTTCCTCTTCAGTAAAGTGGAGGGTTTCTTGGCCGACTGCTCCTTGACTGGAGCAGGCGGCTTCTTGTTGATCAACTCTTGAATCTCTTCCTTGAAGTCCCTCATAAAGGTCATGAGTTCGTTCCTTGTGATAGGAGCAGACCCATCAGTCGGCTGTTGCCGAACAAGCGGTGCGCCTGCTGGCTCGCTTCCTGTTTGAAGATGCTCCCGTTCCCTCCTTTCGGCATGACGAGTACGTCGGGCCCTTAGGGTCCCGTCTGAAGCTGTATGAGCTGTATTTGACTTTTATTTGATTCCAATAGCTTTGTTTGAATGTGTTTGACTTTCATTTGATTCAATTAGCTTTGTAGAATGCATTTCCCTTTCATTTGATTTATATAGCTTTGTTTAAATGTGTTTGACTATCATTTAAATTAAAAAGCTTTTTTTGAATGTGTTTGACTTTCATTTGATTTAAAAGGCTTTGTTTGAATGTGTTTGACTTTCATTTGATTCAAATAGCTTTTTTTTTTTTAATGTGTTTGACTTTCATTTGATTTAAAAGGCTTTGTTTGAATTTGTTTGACTTTCATTTGATTCAATTAGCTTTGTAGAATGTATTTGACTTTCATTTGATTCAAATAGCTTTATTTGAATGTGTTTGACTTTCATTTTATTCAATTAGCTTTGTAGAATGTATTTGACATTCATTTAATTAAAATAGCTTTGTTTGAATGTGTTTGACTTTCATTTGATTCAAATAGCTTTATTTGAATGTGTTTGACTTTCATTTCATTTAATTAGCTTTGTTTGAATGAGTTTGACTTTCATTTGATTCAATTAGCTTTGTAGAATGTATTTGACTCTCATTTGATTCAAATAGCTTTGTTTGAATGCGTTTAACTTTCAATTGATTCAATTAGCTTTGTAGAATGCATTTCACTTTCATTTGATTTAAATAACTTTGTTTCAATGCGTTTGACTTTCATTTGATTCAAATAGCATTATTTTAATGTGTTTGACTTTCATTTGATACAATTAGCTTTGTTGAACGTATTTGACATTCATTTGATTAAAATAGCTTTGTTTGAATGTGTTTGACTTTCATTTGATTCAATTTGCTTTGTTTGAATGTGTTTGACTTTCATTTGATTCTATTAGCTTTGTTGAATGTATTTGACTTTCATTTGATTCAATTAGCTTTGTTTGAATGTGTTTGACTTTCATCTGATTTAATTAGCTTTGTAGAATGTATTTGACTTTTATTTGATTTAATTAGCTTTGTTTGAAAGTTTTTGACTCTCATTTAAGTCAAATAGCTTTGTTTGAATGTGTTTCACTTTTATTTGATTCAATTAGCTTTGTAGAACGTATTTGACTTTCATTTGATTCAAATACCTTTGTTTGAATGTGTTTGACTTTCATTTGATCCAATTAGCTTAGTAGAATGTATTTGACTTTCATTTGATTCAAATATCTTTGTTTGAATGTTTTTTACTTTCATTTGATTCAATTAGCTTTGTAGAATGTATTTGACTTTTATTTGATTTAATTAGCTTTGTTTGAACATGTTTGACTCTTATTTGATTCAAACAGCTTTGTTTGAATGTGTTTGAGTTTCATTTGATTCAATTAGCTTTGTAGAATGTATTTGACTTTCATTTGATTCAAATAGCTTTGTTTGAATGTGATTGAATTTCATTTGATTCAAATTGCTTTGTAGATTGCATTTCACTTTCATTTGATTTATATAGCTTTGTTTGAATGTGTTTGACTTTCATTTAAATTAAAAAGCTTTTTTTGAATGTGTTTGACTTTTATTTGATTTAAAAGGCTTTGTTTGAATGTGTTTGACTTTTATTTGATTCAATTAGCTTTGTAGAATGTATTTGACTTTTATTTGATTTAATTAGCTTTGTTTCAACGTGTTTGACTCTCATTTGATTCAAATAGCTTTGTTTGAATGTGTTTGACTTTTATTTGATTCAATTAGCTTTGTAGAATGTATTCGACTTTCATTTGATTAAAATAGCTTTGTTTGAATGTGTTTGACTTTCATTTGATTCAATTTGCTTTGTTTGAATGTGTTTGACTTTCATTTGATTCTATTAGCTTTGTTGAATGTATTTGACTTACATTTGATTCAATTAGCTTTGTTTTAATGTGTTTGACTTTTATTTGATTTAATTAGCTTTGTTTGAATGTATTTGACTCTCGTTTGATTCAAATAGCTTTGTTTGAATGTGTTTATGATCCAAAGTGGACATCTAATGAACCTGTTGCTTTAGTCTTAGAGACTCTTGGGTTTTTCCCATTCACAAAGAAGGGTGAAATTATATGCTGCATTTCATGGGAAGATTGAAGATTGGTACACGGTTGGCTAGCATCACATTTTGGACGCATTTCATGACTATTTTGGGCGTGTGGATCCTAGGCCATTTACTATCGATTATTAACTTATGTGCTAGTTAATGTTGCTGAAATAATGCCAAGAATCTAGCTCTTGGCCGGTTGTAATGGGGGGTTATCAATAGGCTTTATTATGCTTTCATTACTTAGCTTAAATCAAGGCTTAAATCAAAGAGGAAACCATTGGCTGTTGGCCTTTCATTCTTGGACGGTTTCCTTGGCTTTTGGTGTGCTTTTGCTGCTCCTTTCCTCTATAAAAGGGAGAGCAAAACAGAAATTAAGGAGAGTTTTAAGATTTGATAAAAAAACCTGGTGTTTATAGCATTTTAACTTAGAGTTTGTCTCAAGTTCAAGTGTTCCCTTATTGCTTTGAGTGAGTCTTGAGTGATAAGCTTAGGAGAGATTGAGTGAGTCTTATCTCTGGCCTAAAACCCCAAAACTTTGAGTGTGTCCTTGAGTTTTGGCCCTTTTATCTTGTTCCATGATATTTGAGTATTCTAACTATAAGTATTTTTAAATCCATCAACCCATATTCGGGAGGGGGTATTTAGATTTACATCATCTGGTATCAGAGCCTAGTTAAGGGTTTTCTTAAAGAAAATCGAGTTTGAAGGCGTTTGGAGCAAAACGGCAGAATTCAATCAGTTTGGAGTTGCGGTTTGAGAAGGACATATCTCCTTCGTTTTCTGTCCAAATCGAGTTATTTCGTTTTTGAATCTGGATATTTTTTTGCGTAGATTACTCACAAAAATTTTCAGATATTTTGGAATCTTTCTGCTAATAAACTGGGCAGGTTTTTCGCAGCAGCGCAGAAAAGAGGCAAAACCAGGAAGGCAGAATTCAATTGAAGATTTCTCCCTCATCCGAAAAGCTTTTGAGGAATTTCTTTTTTGAAAATTGGTTGTTTTGATCTGAATATTCTGAATTTGTAAGCCTTTGAGAGTCTAGAGGCAATTTTCGTTTTTCATTTTGTCTCTAATTTCGGCAGTTTTCATTGTACTTGTAATATCCAAGCAAAATAGTGGAAATCATGTCTAGTGAGGAGCTTGCTAGAATGTTGCAAGTAATCACTGAAAAATTGGAGAATTTGGAGAAAAAAACAGAAGAGAGTGAAGTCTCTAGGGCACAACAAGATACTAGGATGGATGCCATATCTGATATGCTCCTTAAAGCCACTAGGAAAATAAATGAATTAGAGGAGGAGGATGAAAATAGTGGTAACAATTTTAGACAATTTGATGAAGATAGGGGTCTAAAAATTGATATGCATGAATTTGATGGAGGGCATGATTGTGAGGCTTTCTTAGATTGGGTTAGGCAAATTGAAACCGTTTTTGATTACAAGGGGTATGATGATAGGAAACGGTTCAAGTTGGCTGTCCTTAAACTCACTAAACTAGCTGCATTGTGGTATGAAAACCTCAAGTCAAATAGAAGAAGAGAAGGGAAAGATAAGATAGACTCGTGGGAAAAATTAAAAAAGAAAATGAGGGAAAAATGGGTAAGTAAAGAGTATGAACAAGATCAATACTTAAAATTAACCCACCTATCACAAGAAAACATGAGTGTGGAGGATTACATAAAAGAATTTGAAAGGTTAGGCTTGACTTGCGACTTGCAAGAAAAGGAGGCTTACAAAATTGCTAGATTTGTCAAGGGGTTGACCAAAGAAATTAATAGGAAAGTGGAAGTTACTCATTATGCCACTTTTAGTGATGTATGCAAACTAGCTTTGAAGTATGAGTCTCAACTTAAAGAAGAAAAGGAGAAAGAGAAGCCCAAAACTTCTTCTTTCAAGAATACTTCGAAATTTACTCCTTTCAACTCTAAAGGGAGTACTTTTCAAAGTAAAACCTTTTCACCTAGCTCATCAAAAGGGAAAGAAAAACAAGTAGTTTCGCCTAGTGAGCTTTCAACTAGGAGAAAATGCTTCAAGTGTCATGGGAGAGGACATATTGCATCGGAATGTCCTAGTAAGAGTGTGTTAACAGCCTCTCAATGTGCTCTCATGGATGAGGAAGAAAAGGTCTATAACTTTGTGGCTCATGAGGAGGGTTGCGAGTTTGATGAAGAGTATGAGGAAGAGATTCAACCCGAAGATGAGTTCAACATGATGGTGGTTCGTAGAATCTTGTATAATGAACCCGAAATTGATCTTAAACAACGAAACAACTTGTTCCACACTAGATGCAAGATAGGAGAGAAGACTTGCAATGTGATTGTTGATAGTGGTGCCCAAACAGATGTTGTTTCATCCGAGGCTGTGAGTAAATTGAAGCTACCCACTAGAGACCATGGTGAACCTTACAAGCTCAATTGGTTGAATGATGGCACAAGCATTAGAGTCAAGAAGCAAGCATTGGTGTCTTATTCCATTGGAGGGTTCGAAGATGAGCGTTGGTGTGATATTCTTCCTATGGATGCGTGTCATTTGTTGCTTGGAAGACCGTGGCAGTTTGATCATGATTCGGAGCATAAAGGGAAAACTAATGTGTATATTGTAACTACCAAAAATGGTAGAAAAGTTAAGTTAGTGCCTTTACCTCCTAAAGTTGCTAAGAAAGAAAAAGAGAAAAGCAACTATCTTGTAACTTGTAATGAATATGAACGAATAATGAAAGAAATGGGGGGAGGGTATGCTTTGGTGGTAAGGACCAAAGATGATAATGGTACTACTTGTATTAACTCATCCATGCTAAATGAGTTATTAGAAGAGTACCAAGATGTGTTCCCCAATGACTTGCCCAAAGGCCTACCTCCAATTAGAGGCATTGAGCACGCCATTGACTTAATTCCAGGAGCACCTTTGCCCAACAAGGCTGCCTATAGGTGTAATCCGGAAGAGAGTAAGGAACTTGAAAAGCAAGTGAACGAATTACTTGAGAGAGGTTATGTGAGAGAAAGCCTTAGTCCTTGCGCGGTTCCAGCCCTCTTAGTACCAAAAAAAGATGGTACTTGGAGAATGTGTGTTGATAGTCGTTCCATTAACAATATAACGGTCAAATACCGTTTTCCTATGCCTCGATTGCAAGATATGTTAGATGAGTTGAGTGGTGCCTTAGTCTTTTCCAAAATAGATTTAAGGAGTGGGTACCATCAAATGAGAATTCGAGAGGGGGATGAGTGGAAGACGGCTTTCAAAACAAAACAAGGGTTGTATGAGTGGTTAGTGATGCCATTTGGGCTTTGCAACGCCCCAAGCTCCTTCATGAGATTGATGAATGAAGTTCTCCGTCCTTTTCTTAATGATTTTGTTGTTGTTTACTTAGATGACATTCTTGTGTATAGTAAAAACAATGATGATCATGTAATTCATTTGAGGAGATTGTTTGAAAAATTGAGGGAGGTGAAGTTGTATGGTAAGCTTGAAAAATGTGTATTCATGACTCCTAGTGTTGTATTCTTAGGATACATTGTAACAGGAGAGGGGGTTCATGTAGATCCGGAGAAGGTAAAAGAAGTCCAGTCTTGGTTGGCTCCAACCAATGTGCACGAAGTTAGAAGTTTTCATGGACTTGCCTCCTTCTATAGGCGGTTCATCAAAAACTTCTCTACCATCATGGCTCCAATCACCGAGTTGACCAAAAAGGGTGAGTTCGTATGGGAAGAAAATGCTCAACGAGCCTTTGAGAAGGTTAAACATATGCTTTGCAACGCTCCTATACTTGTGCTACCAGATTTCAACAAAGTGTTTGAGGTAGAGTGTGATGCAAGTGGGATTGGAATAGGTGCTGTTTTGATTCAAGAGAAGAAGCCCGTGAGTTACTTTAGTGAGAAGTTGAATGGGGCTAAGTTGAACTATTCCACTTATGACCGTGAGTTCTATGCCATAGTTAGAGCACTTGATCATTGGTCTCACTACCTTAGACCAAAACCATTTGTTCTTCATTCCGATCATGAGGCTCTGAAATTTATTCATGGGCAACAAAAACTCAACAAGAGACATGCTAAATGGGTGGAGTTTCTCCAATCATTTACCTTTAGCTCCAAGTACAAGGATGGAAAGAGTAATGTTGTGGCCGATGCATTGTCTCGTCGGAGCTACTTACTTTCCATGGTGGATGCTAAGATCTTGGGTTTTGAACAACTCAAGGAATGTTACATAAATGATCCCGACTTTGCTAGCGAGATAGAGAATCCTACCAAAGAGTTTGTGAGACAAGATGGCTACCTCTTTAAAGGTAACAAGCTATGTGTTCCGAAGAGTGGGGTTAAGGGAGTTATTAGTAAGAGAAGTGCATGGTGGAGGTTTAGCCGGTCATTTTGGGATACAAAAGACTCTTGATATTCTAGGTGAACACTTCTATTGGCCTAGAATGATCAAGGATGTTACTCATGTTGTGGAGAGATGTGCTACTTGTCAAAAGGCTAAGGGACACTTCACAAAGGGTCTTTATACTCCGTTGCCAGTTCCGGATGCTCCATGGGAAAGTGTTAGCATGGATTTCATTGTTGGATTGCCTCGCACTCAAAGGGGAAGAGATAGCATCATGGTTGTTGTAGATAGATTCTCTAAAATGGCACACTTTGTAGCTTGTAATAAAACTGATGATGCCGTGAAAGTGGCCGAGCTGTACTTCAAGGAAATTGTCAAACTCCATGGCATTCCTCGAAGTATAGTATCTGATAGGGACTCCAAATTCCTTAGTCACTTTTGGAGAACCCTATGGAAACTTGTGGGTACCAAGTTACTATTTAGTACCTCTCATCATCCCCAAACCGATGGGCAAACCGAGGTCACTAATAGAACTTTGGGTACTTTGTTACGAGGTCTTGTGAGCAAAACGCAAAAAGATTGGGACATGAAATTAGCCCATGCGGAGTTTGCTTACAATAGAGCTCATTCCCTAACTACTTCCCGTTCTCCATTTGAAGTAGTTTATGGAGTGAACCCATTTGTGCCGATTGATCTTGTTCCTATGGTTAAGAGTGACATGGTAGAGAAAGATGCTAAAAAGAGGGTGGAAACCTTTCAAAAAACCTGTGAGCAAGTGAAGAAAAGAATTGAGGAGATGAATAAAAAATACCAAGAGCGAGCTAATAAGAAACGCAAACAGCCTATTTTTCATCCCGGGGACTTGGTTTGGGTGCATTTGAGGAAGGAGAGGTTCCCTAAGCTTCGCAAAAACAAGCTTATGCCTCGTTCTGATGGTCCTTTTAAGGTTCTTGAGAGGGTGAACGATAGTGCTTACAAAATTGAGCTACCAGACAAATTGATGGGTGTTAGTGCGACTTTCAATGTAGGGGATTTATCACCATACTTTGATGATTCAAGTTTGAGGGCAAACTCTTTTGAAGAAGGGGGGAATGATCCAAAGTGGACATCTAATGAACCTGTTGCTTTAGTCTTAGAGACTCTTGGGTTTTTCCCATTCACAAAGAAGGGTGAAATTCTATGCTGCATTTCATGGGAAGATTGAAGATTGGTACACGGTTGGCTAGCATCACATTTTGGACGCATTTCATGACTATTTTGAGCGTGTGGATCCTAGGCCATTTACTATCTATTATTAACTTATGTGCTAGTTAATGTTGCTGAAATAATGCCAAGAATCTAGCTCTTGGCCGGTTGTAATGGGGGGTTATCAATAGGCTTTATTATGCTTTCATTACTTAGCTTAAATCAAGGCTTAAATCAAGGAGGAAACCATTGGCTGTTGGCCTTTCATTCTTGGACGGTTTCCTTGGCTTTTGGTGTGCTTTTGCTGCTCCTTTCCTCTATAAAAGGGAGAGCAAAACAGAAATTAAGGAGAGTTTTAAGATTTGATAAAAAACCTTGTGTTTATAGCATTTTAACTTAGAGTTTGTCTCAAGTTCAAGTGTTCCCTTATTGCTTTGAGTGAGTCTTGAGTGATAAGCTTAGGAGAGATTGAGTGAGTCTTATCTCTGGCCTAAAACCCCAAAACTTTGAGTGTGTCCTTGAGTTTTGGCCCTTTTATCTTGTTCCATGATATTTGAGTATTCTAACTATAAGTATTTTTAAATCCATCAACCCATATTCGGGAGGGGGTATTTAGATTTACATCAATTTAACTTTCATTTGATTCAATTAGCTTTGTAGAATGAATTTCACTTTCATTTGATTTAAATAACTTTGTTTGAATGCGTTTGACTTTCATTTGATTCAATTAGCTTTATTTGAATGTGTTTGACTTTCATTTGATACAATTAGCTTTGTTGAACGTATTTGACATTCATTTGATTAAAATAGCTTTGTTTGAATATGTTTGACTTTCATTTGATTCAATTAGCTTTGTTTGAATGTGTTTTGTTTAGGGTGAAAATACCCTAAGACACGTGGCCCAATAAAGGCTTGACACGTGTCAATCTTTCAGCGGTCTGCAAAGGCCCAATTCCTTTGCAGACACGTGTCCCTTATACCCTAATTGAGGTACAGTTCTCCCTTACTATAAATAGTAAGTGTAGACCTCATTTATGACATATATACATTAATTGCAACCACAAAATAACCAAAAAAAAACTCCAAACCTACTGAAACGCTCTCGAACCGAGAAGCTTTTACAGTTCTTATTCCACTTCGAAAAGATACTAACTTAATCTTCGGAGGCGGAACTCCCACCCCCCATCCGGAGTCTCCGTTACTTGTGCAGGTACAGGCGCAAGAAGGAAGTCTGCTAGGTGCAAGTACAGGCGTAAGAAGGAAGTCTGCTAGGAAATTGTAACTCTCCCGAAGGACACATAGAAAACCCCCAAACATGTTTGACTTTCATTTGATTTATATAGCTTTGTTTAAATGTGTTTGACTATCATTTTAATTAAAAAGCTTTTTTTGAATATGTTTGACTTTCATTTGATTTAAAAGGCTTTGTTTGAATGTGTTTGACATTCATTTGATTCAAATAGCTTTTTTTGAATGTGTTTGACTTTCATTTGATTTAAAAGGCTTTGTTTGAATGTGTTTGACTTTCATTTGATTCAATTAGCTTTGTAGAATGTATTTGACTTTCATTTGATTCAAATAGCTTTATTTGAATGTGTTTGACTTTCATTTTATTCAATTAGCTTTGTAGAATGTATTTGACATTCATTTAATTAAAATAGCTCTGTTTGAATGTGTTTGACTTTCATTTGATTCAAATAGCTTTATTTGAATGTGTTTGACTTTCATTTGATTTAATTAGCTTTGTTTGAATGAGTTTGACTTTCATTTGATTCAATTAGCTTTGTAGAATGTATTTGACTCTCATTTGATTCAAATAGCTTTGTTTGAATGCGTTTAACTTTCAATTAATTCAATTAGCTTTCTAGAATGCATTTCACTTTCATTTGATTTAAATAACTTTGTTTCAATTCGTTTGACTTTCATTTGATTCAAATAGCATTATTTTAATGTGTTTGACTTTCATTTGATACAATTAGCTTTGTTGAACGTATTTGACATTCATTTGATTAAAATAGCTTTGTTTGAATGTGTTTGACTTTCATTTGATTCAATTTGCTTTGTTTGAATGTGTTTGACTTTCATTTGATTCTATTAGCTTTGTTGAATGTATTTGACTTTCATTTGATTCAATTAGCTTTGTTTGAATGTGTTTGACTTTCATTTGATTTAATTAGCTTTGTAGAATGTATTTGACTTTTATTTGATTTAATTAGCTTTGTTTGAAAGTTTTTGACTCTCATTTAATTCAAATAGCTTCGTTTGAATGTGTTTCACTTTTATTTGATTCAATCAGCTTTGTAGAACGTATTTGACTTTTATTTGATTCAAATAGCTTTGTTTGAATGTGTTTGACTTTCATTTGATCCAATTAGCTTAGTAGAATGTATTTGACTTTCATTTGATTCAAATATCTTTGTTTGAATGTATTTGACTTTCATTTGATTCAATTAGCTTTGTAGAATGTATTTGACTTTTATTTGATTTAATTAGCTTTGTTTGAACATGTTTGACTCTCATTTGATTCAAATAGCTTTGTTTGAATGTGTTTGAGTTTCATTTGATTCAATTAGCTTCGTAGAATGTATTTGACTTTTATTTGATTTAATTAGCTTTGTTTGAAAGTTTTTGACTCTCATTTAATTCAAATAGCTTTGTTTGAATGTGTTTCACTTTTATTTGATTCAATCAGCTTTGTAGAACGTATTTGACTTTCATTTGATTCAAATAGCTTTGTTTGAATGTGTTTGACTTTCATTTGATCCAATTAGCTTTGTAGAATGTATTTGACTTTCATTTGAGTCAAATAACTTTGTTTGACTGTGTTTGACTTTTATTTGATTTAATTAGCTTTGTAGAACGTGTTTGACTCTCATTTGATTCAATTAGCATTGTTTGAATGTGTTTGACTTTCATTTGATTCAAATAGCTTTGTTGGATTGCGTTTGACTTTCATATGATACAATTAGCTTTGTAGAACGTGTTTGACTTTCATTTGATTCAAATAGCTTTGTTTGAATGTGTTTGACTTTCATTATATTCAATTAGCTTTGTAGAATGTAATTGACTTTCATTCGATTAAAATAGCTTTGTTTGAATGTGCTAGACTTTCATTTGATTCAATTAGCTTTGTTTGAATGTGTTTGACTTTCATTTGATTCAATTAGCTTTGTTGAATGTATTTGACTTTCATTTGATTCAGTTAGCTTTGTTTGAATGTGTTTGACTTTCATTTGATTTAATTAGCTTTGTAGAATGTATTTGACTTTTATTTGATTTAATTAGCTTTGTTTGAAAGTTTTTGACTCTCATTTAATTCAAATAGCTTTGTTTGAATGTGTTTCACTTTTATTTGATTCAATTAGCTTTGTAGAACGTAATTGACTTTCATTTGATTCAAATAGCTTTGTTTGAATGTGTTTGACTTTCATTTAATGCAATTAGCTTATTAGAATGTATTTGACTTTCATTTGATTCAAATAGCTTTGTTTGAATGTTTTTGACTTTTATTTGATTCAATTAGCTTTGTAGAATGTATTTGACTTTTATTTGATTTAATTAGCTTTGTTTGAACATGTTTGACTCTCATTTGATTCAAATAGCTTTGTTTGAATGTGTTTGAGTTTCATTTGATTCAATTAGCTTTGTAGAATACATTTCACTTTAATTTAATTTAAACAACTTTGTTTGAATGTGTTTGACTTTCATTTGACTCAAATAGCTTTATTTGATTGCGTTTGACTTTCATATGATACAATTTGCTTTGTAGAACGTATTTGACTTTCATTTGATTCAAATAGCTTTGTTTGAATGTGTTTGACTTTCATTTGATTCAATTAGCTTTGTAGAATGTATTTGACTTTCATTTGAGTCAAATAACTTTGTTTGACTGTGTTTGACTTTCATTTGTTTCAATTTGCTTTGTAGAATGTATTTGACTTTCATTTTTTTGAAATAGCTTTGTTTCAATGTGTTTGACTTTCATTTGATTCAATTAGCTTTGTAGAATGTATTTGACATTCATTTAATTAAAATAGCTTTGTTTGAATGTGTTTGACTTTCATTTGATTCAATTAGCTTTGTTTGAATGTCTTTGACTTTCATTTGATTCAATTAGCTTTGTTTGAATGTCTTTGACTTTCATTTGATTCAATTAGCTTTGTAGAATGTATTTGACTTTCATTTGATTCAAATAGCTTTGTTTGAATGTGTTTGACTTTCATTTGATTCAATTAGCTTTGTAGAATGTATTTTACTGTCATTTGATTCAAATAGCTTTGTTTGAATATGTTTGAATTACATTTAATTCAATTTGGTTTGTAAAATGCATTTCACTTTCATTTGATTTATATAGCTTTGTTTGAATGTGTTTGACTTTCATTTAAATTAAAAAGCTTTTTTTGAATGTGTTTGACTTTCATTTGATTTAAAAGGCTTTGTTTGAATGTTTTTGACTTTCATTTGATTCAATTAGCTTTGTAGAATGTATTTTACTTTTATTTGATTTAATTAACTTTGTTTAAATTTATTTGACTCTCATTTCATTCAAATAGCTTTGTTTGAATGTGTTTGACTTTCATTTGATTCAATTAGCTTTGTAGAATGTATTTGACTTTCATTTGATTGAAATAGCTTTATTTGAATGTGTTTGACTTTCATTTGATTCAATTAGCTTTGTAGAATGTATTTGACTTTCATTCGATTCGAAATCTTTGTTTGAATGTGTTTGACTTTCATTTGATTCAATTAGCTTTGTTTGAATGTGTTTGACTTTAATTTAATTCAATTAGCTTTGTAGAATGTATTAGACTTTTATTTGATTTAATTAGCTTTGTTTTAATGTATTTGACTCTCATTTGATTAAAATAGCTTTGTTTGAATGTGTTTGACTTTCATTTGATTCAAATAGCTTTGTTGGAATGTGTTTGACTTTCATTTGATTCAATTAGCTTTGTAGAATGTAATTGACTTTCATTCGATTAAAATAGCTTTGTTTGAATGTGATTGACTTTCATTTTATTCAATTAGCTTTGTTTGAATGTGTTTGACTTTCATTTGATTCAATTAGCTTTGTTGAATGTATTTGACTTTCATTTGATTCAATTAGCTTTGTTTGAATGTGTTTGACTTTCATTTGATTTAATTAGCTTTGTAGAATGTATTTGACTTTTATTTGATTTAATTAGCTTTGTTTGAAAGTTTTTGACTCTCATTTAATTCAAATAGCTTTGTTTGAATGTGTTTCACTTTTATTTGATTCAATTAGCTTTGTAGAACGTAATTGACTTTCATTTGATTCAAATAGCTTTGTTTGAATGTGTTTGACTTTCATTTGATCCAATTAGCTTTGTAGAATGTATTTGACTTTCATTTGATTCAAATATCTTTGTTTGAATGTTTTTTACTTTTATTTGATTTAATTAGCTTTGTTTGAACAAGTTTGACTCTCATTTGATTCAAATAGCTTTGTTTGAATGTGTTTGAGTTTCATTTGATTCAATTAGCTTTGTAGAATGTATTTGACTTTCATTTGATTCAAATAGCTTTGTTTGAATGTGATTGAATTTCATTTGATTCAATTTGCTTTGTAGATTGCATTTCACTTTCTTTTGATTTATATAGCTTTGTTTGAATGTGTTTGACTTTCATTTAAATTAAAAAGCTTTTTTTGAATGTGTTTGACTTTTATTTAATTTAAAAGGCTTTGTTTGAATGTGTTTGACTTTTATTTGATTCAATTAGCTTTGTAGAATGTATTTGACTTTTATTTGATTTAATTAGCTTTGTTTGAACGTGTTTGACTCTCATTTGATTCAAATAGCTTTGTTTGAATGTGTTTGACTTTTATTTGATTCAATTAGCTTTGTTGAATGTATTCGACTTTCATTTGATTAAAATAGCTTTGTTTGAATGTGTTTGACTTTCATTTGATTCAATTTGCTTTGTTTGAATGTGTTTGACTTTCATTTTATTCTATTAGCTTTGTTGAATGTATTTGACTTACATTTGATTCAATTAGCTTTGTTTTAATGTGTTTGACTTTTATTTGATTTAATTAGCTTTGTTTGAATGTATTTGACTCTCATTTGATTCAAATAGCTTTGTTCGAATGTGTTTAACTTTCATTTGATTCAATTAGCTTTGTAGAATGAATTTCACTTTCATTTGATTTAAATAACTTTGTTTGAATGCGTTTGACTTTCATTTGATTCAAATAGCTTTATTTGAATGTGTTTGACTTTCATTTGATACAATTAGCTTTGTTGAACGTATTTGACATTCATTTGATTAAAATAGCTTTGTTTGAATATGTTTGACTTTCATTTGATTCAATTAGCTTTGTTTGAATGTGTTTGACTTTCATTTGATTCAATTAGCTTTGTAAAATGTATTTGACTGTCATTTGATTCAAATAGCTTTGTTTGAATGTGTTTGACTTTCATTTGATTCAATTAGCTTAGTAGAATGTATTTGACTTTCATTTGATTCAATTAGCTTTGTAGAATGTATTTGACTTTCACTTGGTTCGAAAGCTTTGTTTGAATGTGATTGACTTTAATTTAATTATATTAGCTTATTTTGAATGTGTTTGACTTTAATTTAATTCGATTAGCTTATTTTGAGTTAGCTTATTTAATTCAATTAGCTTTGTGGAATGTATTTGACTTCCATTTGATTCAATTAGCTTTTGTTTGAATGTGTTTGACTTTTATATGATTCAATTTGCTTTGTAGAATGTATTTGACTTTTATTTGATTTAATTAGCTTTGTTTGAATGTGTTTGACTTTCATTTGATTTAAAAGGCTTTGTTTGAATGTGTTTGACTTTCATTTGATTCAACTAGCTTTGTAGAATGTATTTTACTTTTATTTTATTTAATTAGCTTTGTTTGAATTTATTTGACTCTCCTTTGATTCAAATAGCTTTGTTTGAATGTGTTTGACTTTCATTTGATTCAATTAGCTTTGTAGAATGTATTTGACTTTCATTTGATTCAAATAGCTTTATTTGAATGTGTTTGACTTTCATTTGATTCAATTAGCTTTGTAGAATGTATTTGACTTTCATTTGATTCAAAATCTTTGTTTGAATGTGTTTGACTTTCATTTGATTCAATTAGCTTTGTTTGAATGTGTTTGACTTTAATTTAATTCAATTAGCTTTGTAGAATGTATTAGACTTTTATTTGATTTAATTAGCTTTGTTTTAATGTATTTGACTCTCATTTGATTCAAATAGCATTGTTTGAATGTGTTTGACTTTCATTTGATTCAAATAGCTTTGTTTGAATGTGTTTTACTTTCATTTGATTCAATTAGCTTTGTAGAATGTATTTGACTTTCATTTGATTAAAATAGCTTTGTTTGAATGTGCTTGACTTTCATTTGATTCAATTAGCTTAGTTTGAATGTGTTTGACTTTCATTTGATTCAATTAGATTTGTTGAATGTATTTGACTCTCATTTGATTCAATTAGCTTTGTTTGAATGTGTTTGACTTTCATTTGATTCAATTAGCTTTGTAGAATGTAATTGACTTTCATTCGATTAAAATAGCTTTGTTTGAATGTGCTTGACTTTCATTTGATTCAGTTAGCTTTGTTTGAATGTGTTTGTGATGTGAAAACTAATGGATGAAATTAGTTTAAACAAGTTAATGAATCAAGCTTAAGCAAAGGATTGTTTTTAGGTTGGTGTTTAGGTACGTTTATGTAGAATTTAGGTGTAGGTTTGCAAGGATTACTCACTTAACAAACAAGGATATGAAGGCAAGGATTTCTCACTCAACCTACTAAGTTCAAATTGTATGGAAGGATTACTCACTTGACCACTCAATCTCTTCAAGTCTAACTTGGTACAAAAACCGGTTATTTCATAAACAAATAATCAGTTTTTAAGTTCAAGCAAAAGCTCTTTTTCATTGATCAAAATCTGATTACAAACTACAATTACATGCTTTTTATAAGCCACTAAAAGAACTAACAATCATTGCTTAACTTAAAGAAGCAAACTAATTTTATTAAAGCTTTAAACAACGAAAATGAAACTAAGCCTAAATTACGTCTAAGTGCAGCAGCCTCTTAGTCTTCATATGCCCCTTAACGTCCTTATTAAACGCATGTAAATGAGCTAAGCAATCAGCCACAAATTCAGCAAGAAAAACGTTGGAGATGCATTTGTAACCCCCCCTTGATTCACGCCTCCTTCATTATTCATGCATTGAAGTTTCTCCTTGAGTTCCTCTCCATTCTCCAACTGAAATGGCTGTTCAAAAATGCTTCAATTAACGTGCTTAATGAGCAATTAAGCAAGTCAATCCATGATTAAAACCAAACGGACCATGAGCAGCAAAAGAATCCAAGGTTTGGTCTTCAAATGATTTCGCCAGTATTACTTCTTTGGATGAAACGTAACTTGGACTTGTGCTTGGACTTGAATGAGAATTGTGACTAGGGCTAATAGGACTTTCGTGATTTGCATCATCCTCCCCTTCTTCGAAAGGAGTTGTCCTCAACTCGTCATCTTCTAAAGAAGGAGCTAGGTCACCAATATTGAAAGTTGATGAAACTCCAAATTGCCCTCCAAGATCAACTTTGTATGCATTATCATTGATCCTTTCCATGATTTGAAAAGGACCCTCTGCCCTTGGCATCAACTTGTGCTTTCGTTGCTTAGGGAACCTTTCTTTTTGAAGAAAAATCCAAACAAGATCACCCACTTCGAATTTTCTCATATTGCTCAAGTGTTTGTTTGCTTGCTTCTTGTAGGACTCATTAGCTTTCTCAATGTTCTTCCTAACTTCTTTATGAACATTCATCATGAACTCAACGTGCTCCTTGGCTGTCCCATGAACAAATTTGTCCTTAGGAATTGCAATGTAATCAATAGGAACATAAGGATTGACCCCATAAACAACTTCGAATGGTGAGTATTTCGTGGTTTTACTTGGAGTTCTATTGTAAGCAAATTCAGCATGAGCTAGCTTTAGATCCCAATCTTTCCCTCCTTTGTTTACTAAGGCACGAAGCAATGTTCCAAGAACTCTATTCACCACCTCGGTTTGGCCATCCGTTTGTGGATGATGGCTAGTTGAAAACAGCAGCTTGGTACCCACGAGCCTCCATAATGACTTCCAAAAATGACTCACAAACTTTGTATCACGATCTGAAACAATGGTTCTAGGCAAACCATGTAACTTAGCCACCTCCTTGAAAAAAAGTTGAGCCACGTTATAAGCATCATCCACTTTTTTACAAGCAATGAAATGGGCCATCTTCGAAAACCGATCAACAACCACCATGATTGAATCTTTTCCACGAGCTGTTCTAGGCAAGGCCATGATGAAATCCATACTCAAATCCTCCCAAGGTCTTTCGGGAATTGGCAAAGGCTTGTATTCACCTCTATGAAAGGTCATTTTAGCCCTTTGACAAGTAGAACATCTAGCTAGGATTTGATGCACGTTAGCTAGCATCTTTGGCCAATAAAAGTGACTTTGCAAGATCTCTAGGTCTTTTGAATACCCATATGACCAGCAAGGCCTCCTCCATGAGCTTCCCTTATCAATAAGTCACGAATTGCCCCTTTAGGAACACAAAGTTTGTTTCCTTTGAAAAGAAAACCGTCCACCATCACGAATTGACCATTTACTCCATGTTTGCAAGCTTCAATGATTTCCATAAGTTCATGGTCTTCTTTGTAAGCTTCTTTCATAATTTCAAAACCAAGGACCTTAGCCTCCATGATTCCAAGAAGAGTATGCCTCCTTGATAATGCATCAGCCACGATGTTGGCTTTCCCTTGCTTATATTTTGTAGCAAAGTTGAATGATTGTAAGAATTCTACCCACTTAGCATGCCTAGCATTCAATTTTTTTTGGCCATGTATGAACCTCAAAGACTCATGATCCGAATGCAAGATGAATGGTTGTGGCCTCAAATAGTGTGACCAATGATCTAAAGCTCGAACCATGGCATAAAATTCTTTGTCATAAGTGGAATAGTTCAATTTCCCTTGGCTCAATTTCTCACTAAAGTAGGCAATGGGTTTTTTTTCTTGGATTAGGACAGCCCCTATTCCCTTCCCACTTGCATCACACTCAACTTCAAAGTGTTTCATGAAATCAGGTAAGGCTAAAACAGGTGCCTCACACATCTTTTTTTTCACTAGTTCAAACGCCCCTTGGGCTTGAGGGTTCCATTGGAAGGTTCCTTTCTTTGTACACTCGGTGATAGGAGCCATGAGGGTACTAAAGTTCTTAATGAACCTTCTATAGAGAGAGGTTAGTCCATGAAATGAACGAACTTCAGTTATGGTTTTTGGGATAGGCCACGAAGCAATGGCTTCTATTTTGCTTGGATCCACCTTGATTCCATCACCTGAAACAATGTAACCAAGAAAAACAATTTCGGTTAGCAAAAAATGACACTTCTCCAACTTCCCATACAATTTTTTCTCCCTCAAAGTTCTAAAGATTTCTTCCAAGTGCCTCAAATGATCTTCCTCATTTGTACTATAGATGAGAATATCATCTAAGTAAACAACTACAAACCTCCCCAAAAAAGGTCTCAACATCTCATTCATAAGCCTCATGAAAGTACTTGGGGCATTTGTTAAACCAAATGGCATAACAAGCCATTCATACAACCCATGCTTGGTTTTAAAAGCTGTTTTCCACTCATCACCCTCCCTCATACGAATTTGGTGATACCCACTTCTCAAATCAATTTTTGAAAACACTCTAGCCCCACTCAACTCATCCAACATATCATCAAGTCTAGGTATGGGAAACCTATACTTAATGGTTATATTGTTCACAGCCCTACTATCATCAATACACATCCTCCATGTTCCATCTTTTTTAGGCACTAACAAGGTAGGAACAGCACAAGGACTCATAGACTCTCTCACATAACCCATTTGCATCAACTCCTCAATTTGTTTTTGCAACTCTTTAGTTTCCATGGGATTACATCTATAAGGTGGTTTGTTAGGAAGGGGTGCTCCCGGAATTAGGTCAATTTGATGTTCTATCCCACGAATGGGAGGTAATCCTAAAGGCAACTCATTAGGAAAAACATCCTCATAAGCTTTGATTAATTCGGCCAACCTAGGGTTTTGTTGAACAAACCCTTCATGCTCCTCCTTAGACAACAACAAAAACACCTCATCTTCCTTCTCTAAGGTCTTTTCGAATTCTTTGAAAGAAAGTTACAAGATTTCCTTTCTTTTGGGCTCTTTTTGTGGTGTTTGTGGTGGTGGGAATTGTGTTTGGGGAATCTTTTTTTGTGGTGGCAAGTGATGCAACACTTTCTTGCTGCCTTGGTGGGTGATAGTATAGGTATTAGTTAGATCATCATGGATCGATTTTCTATCACTTTGCCATGGTCTTCCTAATAAAACGTGACATGCATCCATAGGAATGACATCACACAAAATCTCATCAACATAAGAACCAATCTGAAATTTACCAAGCATTGTCTCCTAACTCCCGTACTCTTACTCTTATCAAGCCAACTCAATTTGTAAGGGTAGGGTGTCTAGTGGTTTTCAAATCAAGTTTTTTCACAAGGTCACTTGATACAACATTTGCTTCACTACCACTATCAACAATTAAGTCACAAACATCTCCATTAACCTTGCATTTGGTTAAAAAAGACATTCTCTCTTTGCAAAGGGTTTCTTTCAACCTCAACTTGCATTTGTAAAGCTCTCCTCAAGACTAGGCTGTTTTTTTCGGGGAAACAATCATCACCTTGTTCCTCCTCTTCATTAGAATCATAAGATTCCAAAGGGTCATTTTCAACAACATTCTCGTCCTCTAACTCCTCATCTAGCTAAAAGGTTGAGCCATCATATTTTTTAGCTCTCTCATGGTTAAAGCTCTAGTATTAGGACAATCCCTCTTATAGTGTCCTCTTCCATGACACTTAAAAACACACTATGTCACTCAAGTCCCGGTTTTGGCAACAGCTTTGCCTTTTTCTTTTGGTCAAAGGAACTTGGGTTTCTTTTGGTGGAATTTGGAAAAGAAGAGTTTTCTTTTGGTGGATTGAATGGGCGTTTGTATTTTGGCTCAAATGGATTAGAGGGCTTTTTCTTTTTCTTTTGATTATCAAACTTAACAGAAAGTTTGCAAGTTTCATCGAAAGTCAAATTGGGTTGCACTTCTATCTTTTCAAGGATCTCCTTATCTAGACCAGCCATAAACCTCCCTAGTTTCAAATCCTCATTTTCCACTATTTCACAAATAATGGATAATCTTTCAAATTCTTTTATATATTCCTCCACACTACTACTACCTTGTTGCAAGGTACTCCATTTAACATACATGGATTGTTTGTAATTAGAAGGCACAAAACGTTCCCTAAGTTTCTTCCTAAGCTTGGTCCATGTAGAAATACGAGTTTTCCCATTGCTTTCTCGTTTTCTTTGGACTCCTTTCAACCAAGTTTCAGCATACTTGGCTATCTTCACCTTAGCAATCTTGTACTTTTGTTCATCTTCCTCAACGTCTTTGAACTCAAAGTACCTCTCAAGTGATTGCTCCCACTCCAAGTACTTCTCAGGGTCAAGAGTACCATCAAAAAGGTCTACATCCACCTTTAGACTCTTGTCATCATATCTAGGAGGGTTTTTGACGCCCATCCCTTTGTTCTTGTGTCAACAAACGAGCCATTAGAGCCATTATATTACCATGTAATTGCTCATTGGTTTCCAAGAGCCTTTGTTGGTTTTCCTCCATAATTCTAAGTCTCCTTCGGTCGACGGTTTCATTTGGGTTTGCTTGATCCATTTGGACAGAAACTTCCCCCTACCTGACGCGCCAAATAATGTGAAAACTAATGGATGAAATTAGTTTAAACAAGTTAATGAATCAAGCTTAAGCAAAGGATTGTTTTTAGGTTGGTGTTTAGGTACGTTTATGTAGAATTTAGGTGTAGGTTTGCAAGGATTACTCACTTAACAAACAAGGATATGAAGGCAAGGATTTCTCACTCAACCTACTAAGTTCAAATTGTATGGAAGGATTACTCACTTGACCACTCAATCTCTTCAAGTCTAACTTGGTACAAAAACCGGTTATTTCATAAACAAATAATCAGTTTTTAAGTTCAAGCAAAATCTCTTTTTCATTGATCAAAATCTGATTACAAACTACAATTACACGCTTTTTATAAGCCACTAAAAGAACTAATAATCATTGCTTAACTTAAAGAAACAAACTGATTTTATTAAAGCTTTAAACAACGAAAATGAAACTAAGCCTAAATTACGTCTAAGTGCAGCAGCCTCTTAGTCTTCATATGCCCCTTAACGTCCTTATTAAACGCATGTAAATGAGCTAAGCAATCAGCCACAAATTCAGCAAGAAAACGTTGGAGATGCATTTGTAACCCCCCCTTGATTCACGCCTCCTTCATTATTCATGCATTGAAGTTTCTCCTTGAGTTCCTCTCCATTCTCCAACTGAAATGGCTGTTCAAAAATGCTTCAATTAACGTGCTTAATGAGAAATTAAGCAAGTCAATCCATGATTAAAACCAAACGGACCATGAGCAGCAAAAGAATCCAAGGTTTGGTCTTCAAATGATTTCGCCAGTATTACTTCTTTGGATGAAACGTAACTTGGACTTGTGCTTGGACTTGAATGAGAATTGTGACTAGGGCTAATAGGACTTTCGTGATTTGCATCATTTGACTTTCATTTAATTCAATTAGCTTTGTTGAATGTATTTGAATTTCATTTGATTCAATTAGCTTTGTTTGAATGTGTTTGACTTTCATTTGATTCAATTAGCTTTGA